>NW_027636819.1:0-274290 GCF_936440315.1 Barbus barbus | reverse complement strand
AACTAGCAAATAGATGATTTATTAACCTATCGATTTAATTTTTTATAAAACCATCATTTATATTTCAAATCCACTGGTTACAGTTGAAAGCCAAACTCAGAAATAACATGAATCCATCAGGCAGGCAAAAATATATGCTAATAAGTAAATAAACTGAATGAAAGTAATGGAGCAGCGGCCGGGATTTTTCCGGACTGATGCGGGGCTGCAGGCTGTGCACACGTCAATGCCGTTTGCGTTCGGGTCCAGTCGGGTTCGAAAATAAATGCGATCGGGTCGGGTCGGACTCGGGTCTAATTTCATTGTGTCTGTCTCGGGTCGGGTTTATTTTTTTTTATTATTATTTATGCAAGTCGGGTTCGGGTAAGAAGTGATTCGGGTCGGGCACGGATTTTAGGTCCCGAGAACTCCTCTAGTGTGAAGTACATTTTAAAAATCTCAACAACCTTTTACACTAGCCTATAAAGACCCCTTTGTGCAATGGAAAGGTTCTATAGATGTTAAAGGTCCTTCATGGAACCATACATGCCAATAAATAACCTTTTTGTGTTTGCTTAGATGTTATTACAAAAATTCAACATGCTGGCTTCAGAGAACAAGCCATACACATGTTTATAGATAATATTATATCACTACTCTGTGGTTAAGAAGTGAAGTGGGTCAAAGTTTGTAAGTAACAAGAAATAAAACATAAGTGTACGTACCAATAAATATACCTGGTGGACCTCCGAGTAGCCCCCCTATAAACGCCCCTCCCCCAGCAACAGCAGCTCCTATGGATGAGTTACCTACAGCCACTTTAATCTGACTGATCTCTGATATATTACCGCAGAGCGCCATTACATCATCAATTTCTTGGACCACAGACATTTGGACCTTTGGCAGGGTTCTGGGGGTTTTGTGGTAGGGTTTCTCAGCAGACCAATATATTGTTTCATTGTAACTTGGGCTGGGCTTAACGTTCTCGTAATGGTAAGGTTCTTCATATACCCCCAGATATTCCTTGTACATGGCACTGGACGTCATTGTGTTGTGTGTTCAAACACTGCCTGAGGAGGAGAAACATGAATCAAAGAGCTGGCTATTCTCAAATGTAAGAAGATTTGACACTGCACAGAATCGTAGACTCGTATATGGTTTCTATCAAACAGCCTTTAACTACAACAAACTAAAGAAACTAAAAGGGTAACACTTTAGAATACTGTTCCATTATTAATGAATAACTACACAAGAACGCATGAGTAATGCAATATTAGCACTCTAGTAACTATTAGTAACTAACAAGAAACTCTGATTAATGAATTAGTAAGTAATAGTGCTTAGTCGAAGGTGGTAGTTCACTATTAGCTAATCAGTAACTATTATTTTTTCATACCTCCCTAAGAACTACTGTATACAGGTTCATAATTAATATGAATAATACATAATGAATAATTAATTCTAAAGTAAAGCTCATGGTAACCCACTAGTAATGACTCAAGTATTACCAAATTCTTCTAAAGGAAATACTAATTATTTGGATCAGTATTCTAAAGTGAAGATCATGATAACTCCCTAGTAATTACTGAAGTCAGTGTAAACTTTTGAGAGTGTTGTAAAGCATTGGATAGTAATTATTCAGGTGTTACTACATCCTTCTAAAGGAATTACTAATTGTTTGGATCAGTATTCTAAAGTGAAGATTGTGATAACTCCCTAGTAATTACTGAAGTCAGTGTAAACTTTTAAGGTTTTTGTAAGGTTTTGGTTAGTAATTCATTTTGCTAGATTTGGTAACACTTAAATCATTACTAGTGGGTTACCGTGATCTTCACTTTAGAATACTGATCCAAATAATTAGTAGTTTCTTCAGAAGGATGTAGTAACACTTGAGTCATTACTATCCAAAACCTTACATATATCTCAAAAGCTTTAAATCACGTCAGTCAGTATTAGGGAGTTATGATGCTTTTCACTTTAGAATACTGATCCAAGTAGTTAGTAGTTCCTTTAAAATAATTAGATAATTCTTGAGTTATTACTAGTGGGTTACCATCATATTCATTTTAGAATTAATTATACATTATGCATAATTCACATTAATTATGAACCTGTATACAGTAGTTCTTCAGGATATATAAAACAAATAGTAGTTATTGATCAGCTAATAGTGAACTACCAGTTTCAACTGAGCTCTATTACTTACTAAATCACTAATCATAGTTTCTTGTTAGGTATTAGTAGTTACTACAATGTTAATAGTGCATTAGTGAATTGTTCCTGTGTAGTTATTCATTAACAAAGGATCAGTATTCTAAAGTGTTACCTTAAAACTAATTGTTAATTGTTGAACAGTCAAAAGCAATGTTATTCCATGGCTTTTTCCACACAAGCAAATCTGTACATGCTAAACAGAAACAGGTCTGTGCATGTAGCAGTGATTTAACTAAATTAAAGGAAAATGGTCCCCTGTTGGATGGTGCAGAGCGATGTATGTTTGCTTGACTTGATATTAAACATATTTCACATTCTCACTATTTCTGAATGCAATGGCAATGTTGATTATACAAATGTTACAATATATGTTAATTGTAACATTAATTTTGTAATTAAGCCAACTAAACTTTTTCAAAGTTAGCATTCAATTGCAAAACAAATGTCACAATTAACCCTCCAACAGGGGACCTACGTGTTTTGATGAACAGTAACACTATTTCATGTTTATTTTCACACAAGTTAAACAGCATATTCTAAATCAGCAAGTTTTTTTTTTTTTTTGTACGTCAAAGCTCCCTTTTGTTCCCAAAAGTATTATCTACAGTCTAATAGCTGTAAAACCAGGCACGTCCTGATTTTGCTGAGTTAGATGTGTTCCTAGGTCATATATATGACTGCTGGCATACAGTCTTTCTTCACAATCTGACTTTATTTCCATGCAACTCTAAACTTTTGAACATTTACACATTATCACTGCTGCACAAATATTCAGACAGTAATGATAAATGGTCATTAAATCAATAAATAACCTGCAGATATCTTCTGGGCTTGAAAATAAAACCAAAACACTTCTCAATGTATGAATGCAATCATATGTGCATATATATACATACATATGATTGCATTCATACATTGAGAAGTGTTTTGGTTTGGTCTATGAAGGTCCCCTCTTGGATAGGTAGAAGTCACTGAGAGCCCCCACTTGGCATGTGTTTAAAAAAAAAAAAAAAAAATGCTTATTTTCAGTTATATTATGAAAAAAAGGCCTTAAAAGAAAATGTTGTATGTGACTTTTGTTTCTTCAAAATAAGCAGAAACCCTCGTCCCCTCTTGGTCAGTGTAGTGTGACCGTCCCCTCTTAGTAACATAGACGTGTATGTTTGTGTGTGTGTGTCTGTCTCTGTGTGTGTGTGTGTGTGTGTGTGTGTGTGTGTCTGTCTCTGTGTGTGTGTGTGTGTGTGTGTGTGTGTGTGTCTGTCTCTGTGTGTGTGTGTGTGTGTGTGTGTCTGTGTGTGTGTGTGTGTGTGTGTGCATGTTTATGCGGTTTATGAGGACACAAATTTGTATAATGACATGGGTATGACAGAGGTATTACAATATGAAGGTGGTTTATGAGGACACTGCCTATGTCCCCGTAATTCAAGAGGCTTAAAAAACATACTAAATGGTGTTTTTTTGAAAATCTAAAAATGCACAAAGTCTCCTGTGAGGGCTAGGCTTAGGTGTAGGGTTGGTGTAGGGCAATAGCACACACAGTTTGTTCAGTATAAAAACCATTACGCCTATGGAGAGTCCCCATAAACCACAAAAACCAACATGTGTGTGTGTGTGTGTGTGTGTGTCTGTCTGTCTAACAGCAAACAAACAACAACAATTTACAAAACATTTCCAAATGCTAAGGAAAACAGGTGAGTTTTTAGCGCAATTTGAAAAGCACTAAGTGTAGGAGATGATTTAACAGACAACGGAATGTCATTCCAAAGCCTGGGAGCTGCAGCAGAGAAAGCCCGATCACCTTTGCATTTTAAGCGAGATGGAGGAACCATAAGGTTTAACTGATCATCTGACCGCACAGACCTGTTAGATTGATACAGACAAATTAAATCAGAGATGTACTCAGGTGCGAGGAAATACAACTAATCTCCACAGTCATCTGGAACACAACCACAGGGAGCTATATGAAGACTTCCGAAAACGTTAGGCCGAATCTACCAAAACTGCTAACGAAAAGCCAAGTAACAATAAGGGAGCCGTACAGACAACCATCTATCAAAGTATTACAAATGCAACGCCTTACAGAAAAACGTCGAAACGCCACAAGGAATTAACAGATGCTATCACACGCTTTTTGCTAAAGACATGATGCCTGTTAACACCGTGAGCAAAGAAGGCTTTGTGGGTCTAATTAACATATTGGACTGAAGATATCAGTTGCCATCGAGAAATGATTTTTCTCATGTTGCAATTCCACAGATGTACGACACTTGTGTGAAGACAGTGAGCTCCGAGCTGCGCCAAGTGGACTTCTACGCTAGCACTAGCCAGGAAGTATCTCTGTATACCAGCAAGTAGTTCGCCTTCAGAGAGAGACTTTTTAGTACATCAGGAAATGTTGTGACGTGCCAACGCACATGTTTGAAACCTACCAAAGTCAATATGCTAGTTTTCCTGGCAAAAAAAACCCTGGAATAAAATAGCTTTCACAGTTAAGCACATTTGGCATCGCATTGTGCTAAAACATAGTGTAGTGGCAAAAACAATGTTGGGTTTTTCCTATAAACCCCTGTTATTGTTTCCAACCACCTGGAGAATGCGAGTACAGGGTCAGACTCACAGGCCGAATCCAAGAAAATCCAAGAGTGTTGTCGTTGAATGTTTGTCGGTATTTATTGCAAAAAATATAAAGTACAAAACAAAAATGAAAACTGGTTTAAATGTCTTTAAACATTCCTTTGTAGCGCTTGGAGTTTAGCTTTCTCATACAGGCCAAGCTCCAGTAACACAGATCCAGGCCGAGGTCAAAGACTGTGGCCGTTTCTCAATACCAAGTTCGCAGAGTCTGGACTTCCGTCCTTTCGAGTTTGGACTTGCCAAGTTCGACTCGGAAGAACGAACTCTCGAGGACGGGAGGACGAACTGAATTCTGGGTTATGGCCCGTATCAAGTCCGCACAAGTCACCTCTCGATGCATCCTCGGTAAAAGGGGCGGATCAAGAACACATCCGGGGATTTGAACTGGACTTGGCTAGATGTGAACTTTGAATTGGAACAGTACTTGGGCAGCGACTGATGACGTTTCACAAGTACAGACAAGTACGCATATTGAGAAACGGCCTGTATCTGCTGGCACGCCTTCTCCTTCTGTCCCCCCTTCTACGCTTCATGCTCCAACTTATAGGATAGCGCCCTCTCTGGCTGTAGAAGGTGTACCACTCAAATGCAATAGAAAAGACAATTATAAGTAAATTATGAAACCAAAAATAAACTCAAATGCGGCTCCTACACATAGGTTTACATGTTATTACTTAATGTTCACATGTTAATACTTATTTTATTTATGTGGATGTTGACAAGATGTTAGTATTTCCACTATATACCAATTTATTTAAGGCCTGTATACTTTGTTTAATAGCATTTTTTTTAATCAAATTTTTGTGTAATATTTATTTTTATAAAAAAAAACAGGCAAGGCAAGGAAATATTTTGTTTAAAATATTCTCTTGCTTTAAGATGGTCTTGATGATTGTGTGGTTACATGTGAAGAAAACGTAATGTTTGAGAGTAGTTTTTGTGTTTGCAGGTCTATGGTATCAGCAAACCAGAAATAAGAATATCTGCAGAGGTTTCCAGTCATTCATAGTGTTTTAAAGTCTAAGGGAGAATTCCAAACGGCTTTTTTGTGCCCTTGAAGGGCACTTCGGGAAGAGGACGCCATTTGTAAGGACGTTCCAAACGAAGGTGAACATCTTAATCCCTTCACGAAGGGCCCTTCCAGAAGTCCGTTAGCGAAGGGAACATGCCATGGTCACTTCACAGGAAGTGATTTCCGTTTGTGAACATGCGATCTTCACTTGATCAAAGTTGCAGTTTATTTTGACTTTACAAACGTAAGTAGAATAAGCTAATTCAATTTGTCTTTGTTTTTATGTGATGCAAAATATTTTCGTCAGTGATAGAAATATAATTTAAGACTGTATTGTTAGCAGCTTTAAGCAAGTAAAGATTGAAAAAGTTTAATAGTAAATAAGACACAATTACATTTTACATTTATTCATTTAGCTGACGCTTTTATCCAAAGCGACTTACAATTGCTATATATGTCAGAGGTCGCACGCCTCTGGAGCAACTAGGGGGTTAAGTGTCTTGCTCAGGGACACATTGGTGTCTCACACCGGATTCGAACCCGGGTCTCTCACACCAAAGGCATGTGTCTTATCCACTGCGCCATCACCACCCCAATTAGACAGTATTTGAATAAAATTTGCAACAACTGTTGGAGCGCTGAATGCTGCACGCAGGCGAGGCGTTGTCAAGGATAACGTTTGGTCAGTTCCAAACGCTTATACGAGACAGTAATGCCTTACACCCTTAAAAGAACACACTTCAAGGGCTCTGCCCTTCGAAGAATATCCGTTAGCTGTTTATTTTAGTATGATCATTACATATATAAATAATAAAAAAATTGCATTTCTCTAGGGAAATGTTATATCGCAAGAAATATCGTTATCGCAATATTCAACAACAATATCGCGTATTTTCCCAATATCGTGCAGCCCTAAGGCAAAGCTTTAAAAACATATAGCAGCACAATCCAAAGCAAAATGTGTCTGCCACCTTGTGGAGCTGATAAAACCGGTTTGGTTATTTATCATTTAGCAGATGTTGACTTCAAGTGAACAAAGCTATAATAATTTATGAATCGTTTATAGACCACCACTTTTTAATGCTTTGTATTTGGGTTTGTTTGTTTGTTTTTCTGCCTGTTACATTTACCTTTTTGAATTAATTTCAAGGATTGACTTGTTCTAAAATGTGCGGATAAGGCAAAAGAAACGCCTAATATATTAACATCAAATGAACAACAATTATTTTATTTTTTTCTTCATCTTCTTTTTTTCAGAACAACTTCAGTTTCCTGGTGAAATGATCATACAGTACCTTTCTGGAAAACACATATCAAAGAAGACCAAAAACCTTTCAGTTCAGTTGTATTGATAAAACATAACTGAATTTATTTTGTAGTGTCTTTTTTTAAGTCTTGTTGTCTACATAATGTTGTAGTATTATGACCCTGGAGTATGAGTATGTAACGAGGGAACAGTGCATGCAGTATAACTTGCTGCTAGGAGTTTCCCAAAGAGACGTGTGAAAACCTCACCAAAGCATTTGTTGTGGATAAAGTTGACTTTATTTCATCATGTAGTATAACATAAACACAAAGGCCAAATAAACTGTGTGTGGTTGAGCGTATTACAACAGCCACGGTTACAATCGGCTTTAAAGAGTGACAATAATGTCATGCATTCGAAACAATTGTGCTTATAGTTGCCATACAGGGCAACCAGTTTGGAAAACTGAAAAAAGACCCTGTGATGACAGCATGATTGTGTGCTTTTACAGGTAGGCCAAGTATATTATCCAGCCGCTGTTGCCGTCGTTCAGATTTTTGCCAACAATCTTGATACCAGCATTCTGATATTCCTTTCTGGCCTCAGGGTTGATCAGCAGAACGATGGCTTGGATCTGCAATGCACATCCTTCTTTCCTGTACCATGCAAAGACATCTTTTCCACTGGTGCCTTTGTTGAGATTAACACTGAGCACTTCAAAGCCTTTCTTTTGAAGATTTATTTCCTCTTGGAGGGAGGTGCTTACGTCAAGAGCAGTGAGAGCTTTGCTCTTATCGGTCGTGCGCCGATACCAGAGGAAGACGTAGTTTCCACCGGCATTACGATTGGTGTCTTCATCCACACGAGTGTAGCCCAGCTGAAACAGGTACTGGTCGGAAGAGAAGTCAACTGATGCTTTGATCTCAAAGATATAGCTCGGCTTCTCTCTCTTTGCCCACAGGTAGATGACGTTTCCTCCTGCATTACGGTTCAGATCACAGCCCAGTCTCTCCCAGCCATCACGCAGAAGAGCAGGCTCTTGTTGGGGGTCTGTGGTTACCATGAGATCCACAATTGGAATGTCGTATTCAGTGCTGCCGTAGAAGTACCACAGGAAGATATGATCTCCACGAGTTCCTGCATTCAGATCTCGGTTGACCTGCTCATAGCCAGCATCAACCAGACCAGATTTCATTTTGAAATCGAATGAAAACTGGATCCTGGTCACAGGTCGGTTGCCACACTCTTTCTTGTACCAAAGAAAGACCTGGTTTGCACAAAGACCTTGATTGAGGTTAACATCGATGAGCTGATAACCCTGAGCTCTCATTTCATTCTCCTCTTCCTTACAGGTGGAGACATTGAGCTTTGTTATTTGCTGACCATTTGCCATTTTGTTTTCTTCCGTATTTTTGGGACCGAAGAAACAGATAAAATTCTGAAGAAACAAAACAAACAAACAAACAAAACGTATGTTTAGTTATTGCTTTTAATATGTAATTCTGTAGTAATCATTTCGTTTATGAAGTCTAAAATGCATATTTCTCTACATTTTATTTCTTGGCACACACATCTTTGTCACGAAACAACATGATTTTAGATCTAAAATGTTGAAAGCACTTCAAAAGCATTAATGCAGTTTTTAACATATCATTTTATCATCATTATTATTATTTTTCCATATGAGCTACTTATTATACTTTCCTGCTTGCATTTCAAAGTAGGAAAAGACTAAATGTTAAATTATCAAATTTTCTAGATTTTCTCCAGATGAATAAATGATCACCCTACCAGAAAACGTTGTAGAAGACACGGCTGTTTGACTGATGAGATCAGAACAGATCTTTAAAGAAACTTCACAGGGCTCTCACTTATATATCACACAGTTGACCTGGCTACCCATCCCCCCAACACCCACCTCTAAGTTACGTGTGATTCTGAAGAACATGACTGACTTGTTCAGTCGTGAAAATATTCTTAAGAAACAAAGTTTCCAAGGGAAATTGGTTCTTACAGGTGAATTTCTGAAAAGAATTGCCATGGTGAAAGAAATTAATGCTTTTGTTCACATTTTTCAAGTCTGCTCCACTCGATGGAATTAATTTACCAGTGGGTGATTAGCGTCTCCCAAAATGTTTGTATAGATATATATATATGTGAATAAATACCCAACATGCACAAGTATTGTAGCCCTTCTAAATTGTATTGTAACGTGCAACCCAGAGAAATAAAAAGCACAGCAAATAACACAAGCGGGCTAAGGCTTCCTTTCGTGATGCATCAATTACAGGTTCTGTGAATCCTTCACATCCCCAGGCACTGAAGAAGAGAGAAAACTTTTGTCACAATGGAAGCAGAGATCCTAATCATAATAGAATAAAGCAATACGGTATATTGTGAATATACTCATGGCTAAAGGGCACTGACAGGCACAGAGATTGATATCTAGCTGCTTGCCGAAAGCCTGCCGGACTCTGGAGGTGAACTAGGGTCCCCGATCATACACTGTGTCTTCTGGTCGGCCACAGATCCAGAGAACTTGGTGGAAAAGGATGTTAGCAGTCTCCATAGCAGTGGGTTAGACCTTTTTTAAGGATTAATCTGCATGACTTACTGCAGTGATTAGAAAAATGGTGGTATACCCATTGGAGTTTGGCAGATCGGTGATGAAGTTGACGGACAGGTGGGACCAGGGTCTCAGAGGGATAGGCAGTGGTCGTAGAAGGCCGGCTGATAGTTCTCTGGGGGTTTTAGACTGTGCATAAACTTGACATGCCTTAACATATGTCGTAACATCATTGGTGAGTGAAGGCCACCAGAACGAGTTACGTACCAAGGCTGTAGTCCTTTGGATGCCAGGGTGTCCTCTGCTGAGGGTGGTGTGGATCCACTGAATCCTTTTTGGCGCTGAGTGTGTGGTACATAATGCTTGGTTGGAGGACATTCAGGTGTGCTCTTTGAATTTCTTCCATGATGTCCCAGCTTATGGGTGCCATGATGACAGTAGGTGGTTATATGGGCGCATTTTGGAAAGAGCATCAACTTTGCTGTTCTTACTGCCAGGGCGGTAGGAGACTGTGAATTGGAATCTTGTCAAGAAGAGTGGCCATCGGACTTTTTGTGAATTGAATCGCTTTTGCCCCCTTGATGTATTCGAGGATTTTGTGGTCGGTGATTACTTGAAACAGAGGGTCAGAACCATCCAGCCAGTGGCACCACTCTTCTAATGCAGCCTTCACGGAGAGTTTCGAACATCAAAGTGCCTTTCATAGAAGAAACCGTCCAACGGCTAGTATCCAGGGAATGGACCCCCTCAGTCGATACTGAAATTTTCAAAATGTAACGATAAGAGTCTTTCTGCAACACTGGTAGTACAGAGTAGCAACTCAATCAGGTACCCGCTGACGGGCGGCTGCTTTCAAACGTTCCCGTTCCTGTTTGGGTGCGCTTTCTGTGAAGAGCACTCGTGGTGATGTGGCTCGAGCGTACTTAGTTTCGTAAATGGACTACTAGTACTGAGCCTCATGACGTACTGTAGGCCCACTTCTGACTTGAAATAATGTTGGTTAAGTACCAAATTCCTTTCAAGGCAAGTCATATCACTCAGTGGCCATCTTTGATTGGCCATCTTTTTTTTAGTTTTATAAATGTTGTGAAAATATCAATGTGTTGCTTCTAATGTTACAAGCACTTCGACATTAGTAATACAATGGCATTATTGTTATTATTATTTTAATTTTTCATATTTTTAATTTTAAGATAGCTACTTGAACGGGTTTCAAAGTAGGAAAAGACCAAAGGGTTATTGCCACATAAGTTGCCTTGAATTTCAACAGAAGTCTAGAAGACTGTGCAATAATGTTTAATAACCGATGCTGCTGTAAATTGCAGATTATCCAGAAGAACATGGCTGACTTGTACGGTTGTGAAATGTTCTTAAGAAAAAAAGTTCACCTGTTTTTCCTCAGAACAGCTTCAGTTTCTTGGTGATGCTATCAAAAACTGCATGAAAAATGTCACTGTCAACAAAAAGATTTGGGTGTTTCCCAACCAGAAACCCTTGATGACATGTGAAGTGCAGGGCTTGACGCTTACCTTTTTCCAAGGAACACGTGCTCCTAAATTAAAAAATTTCAGAGCGCATTAAAAAACTGTAGGGGCGCAATGCAAATTTTTCAAATTAGGTGTTTTAGCTTAATAAGGGGCTATAAAGAGACATTTTACAAGCACAACTATTTAATTAATCAGAATGCAGAAAGTACACAAGATTTTTAAATAATTTTGCTTCAGACGCTATTGAATAGGCTAATTATGTATATATATTAGTTATAGTGCTATTAAACTGTATGTACATTAGGTATGTGACGGTATAAAATTTTCACAATAGTCATTGAAGCTTTTGTCACTGTATTTTATTTGATTTTTTTTATCACAATATATAATTTATAAAAAGTGAAAAAAGTGTTGTCCTCCTGACTTTATTAAAAATACACAAAAATATAAAGTAAACAAGTGTTTCAAGATTAGAGTGCAAAAGATTGTTCAAATGAACGAAAGAACAATAGGTAACACTTTACAATATGGTCCCATTTGTTAACATTAGTTAAAGCAGGCTAACATTAACTAACAATGTGCAATAGCCAATTGTTGCAGTAGTTAATATTCTTTGTTAGTTTGTTTGTTAATAAATGCAGCTTCAAAGGGCTCTAAACAATCCCAGCCGAGGAAGAAGGGTCTTATCTAGCATAACAATTGGTTATTTTCTAAAAAAAATGACAATGTATATACCTCAAACGCTCCTCTTGTCTAGCTCTGCGTGAACTCTGTTTTTTTCCAGTTCATGTATGTCGAAAAACTCCCATCTCATTTTCTCCTCCAACTTCAATATCGTCCTACATTGCTGCAGAAGGACTGATATAGGTTTAGTAATTGGACTAACTAGCTAGCTATCTGGCTAACATCTACAAATACATTACAAAATGTAGCCTTTATTTTGTTGCCTTTGTTGTCTGTTAGACTACTTTAGCCATTTCATATTGCTCACGTTTTTCTTTGTTGTAATAAGTAGGCTACTTGTTGTGGGTTGCATTTTTCTGTTTGGGAGTAGGCTATAACTCATGTCAGGTCTCTTCAATGTTTTAACAGATTCAGGCGCATTTATTTATTATCACAATTTATTTACTGCTTATTTATGCTAATACTTATCAGCATTTATGTTATATCATAGTAACGTTTAGAAAAATCTGCATTTTCTGAATTTTTTTAGTGGGGGGCAGAAATCTAAAATCTGGCCTAGGGCACCACCTGGGACGGCCCTGCTCTCTACACACACACACATAGTGAATAAGGACATTGTGTGATAGGATCATCTGTTGTTAAATGTGCGTATGAGACTTGGCAATGATAGTGCTTGTGTAACTGTATGGAATGACAGAAAGGTGAAAAGGTGTTTAATTATTTTTATTGAGAGATAAAACTTGTCAGTGTTGGGGCTAAGTCTTTTTCTCCTCTTAGACAGTATTTCCTCTTAGAACACTCTTTCACATGGTACAGGAGGCCAGGGTACAAAGAAACTGTAATGCCAATGTACAGTACATAGATGGGGGTAGAGATGTTTCTAAATTCTCCAGTATTCAAGTGGATCTTCAGCTCTTTGTATGTTTGTCTCTGTAAGGTCAGATCGCATCAGAAGTGGCATTTGAACTTTGTTCGCTCTGGTCTACAGCACTGTCCAACAGAAGCCAAAGGTTTCCACCTAAGAAGTGTGAGGAGAAAAATATTTGATTGGAAGTGACTGTCCATGTATATTGACTGAATATAAGACATATCGACAATTATAAAATACAATAATTAAAAAATAATTAAATAAAAACTTGAGCTTGATGTGGGTTGTTGGGTTGATGATGGTGCTTCTGTTGACTGAGTGCTTGACGATTTGGATGGTCTTTCATCTTCGGCCCTGATGACATTAGCACATTCAGCTTTTAGCCGTTTGACAACCTCTGTCATTTTAGTTTAGTTGAGGAAACCGCTTTCCATATTTGCATACTCCCTATAATGGCTGACACTGAACAGAATTTTGCAAGTCTTTACTATCTTTTTTTTGCAATCCACCCAACTGTAGTCCTTTAATCACATTCTTGTGCACATGACCCAAACTTCCAAATACTAAAGTAATTAACTTACAAATGATAGTCAAATTGATCAATAGCTTCAACACACACACACACACACACACACACACACACACGAGAGAAAAAAGCTATAAAAATTAAAACAAATTACTTCAAGCGTATTCTTAAAATTAAGTGCCATTGTTTAAAAAAAAAATGCTTTATTGACTGATGTTTCATAGACCTTCAGTTATGTTTTAAAATTTCATGCCATTTGTATGTAATGTCACAGTATTTTCACCTCCTAAATTACTACGTAAAATGTACAATTTACTCAGGCCAATGTCATTTTTTTTGTATGACGTTAAAATTCTTTTTAGAATTATTGTACATAAATAGGTTAAGCAAAACAAAGGGGATGATTTCTGAGAACTATTTAACTGCAGGCATACATTATGGTACAGAACAAATATTTCGAGCTTCCCTTATTCGGTCCCTTATTTTATAAAGAATTGCAGTTGTACCTTATTTTCCATTTCTGAAGTTAATTGGCAAACCTAATGATGACGTAGTTATTTTTTGACTCCCCCGACAGCGGCACCTTGCTCAAACTATTTATTATCAATATTAATTTATTAACAACGTTAGTTGTTGGAGATATGGGAGCAAAAATACATTGAATTACAAGGCTGTAGAGCAGTGGCTTTCAAACCCTGGGGCGCGACTCTCGGGTGGTTGGCGAGACTTAAAAAATAGGTCGCCCGGATGATTCTTTCAAAATTGCAATGACATTGTGATAATCAGAAATATGGGCTGGACAAAATATATGTCATGTCAGAATAGATCCCTGATAGCACACGTACATCTCGGAGATGTCTATTTGACATCTGCATTTACATCTGGAAGACGTATTTTTTTAGAGTGTTTGCTCATCTGCAATGTGTCTATAGGACGTTTCCTTTTAGATGTTAAACAGACGTCTATTAGATGTCTTTAAGATGTTTATGATTTAGAATGTATGTAAAACTGACATCTGGAAGACGTCTGTCAGACATTTATAGACAGCAGATGCTATCCAGATCAAGAGATCTTTAACAGACATCTTGCAGACGTACGTGTGCTATTTGGGATGTGCATGAAGGCAAAGTACCCTCTCTAAATTCACAGAAGCACTGACAGTGATTTGATTTTGGTACAGGTCTCAAAATAGTTGAGACGGGGGCATGTTTACCATAGTGTAGCATCTCCTCTTCGTTTCAAAACAGTTTGAAGATGTCTAGGCATCGAGGTTATGAGTTTCTAGAGTTTTGGAGTTGGAATTTGGTCCCATTCTTACCTGATATAGGTTTCCAGCTGCTAAAGGGGCGCGTTTAGTGTTCCCTATCGATACTCCACTCGTACTGCGTCTTGCTAAAGACGCTATGGGAAAAAGCCTTTTTTCTCCTTTACTGAAGCCTTATTCAATCACGCAGTGAAACTGCACGATCATTGGTTCGCGCAGTGTGTTAAAAACGAACCAATGTGTCGGCAGCGGAGCTGCACGAGCCTATGGCGACGGAGCCCGCCAGAATGGGCGGGGTTATCTGGCTATATAATCGGCCGTCTCGCCATAGGATCCTCAGATTTCTTCTCCTTCAGCGACGACATCTCGCCTTCGCTGATCCCAAGAAGCCGCCTCGCCGTTGACACGACTCGCCGCTGAGCCAGAGTCCTCCTGCCAGCTGAGATGCCGCTTTCACCGCGCTCCAGCCCCGCAGAAGCCCCGGTCTGTTCGCTGCCGCCATCCGGTGAGTGCTATAAAAATGCATATTTCTCGGCGTTGTTGCAAGTGCCGCAACAGCGAGTATGGCTCGTGCAGGGAATCCTGCACGATGCAGAAGAGCAATGAGCGCGCGCCGTCTGTCTGGGTCTCGTCCACGCACTGACTGTGCGCTTACCGAGACGGAATGCTCGTTCGAGTATGAGTCTCGCTTTCCCGCTCGCTGTCCACCTCTGTGGAGGCACCTCCGCTCTCCCGTTTCTCCTCTCTCAGCAAAGCTCGGAGAATGAAACATCAGAGCCACGGAGCTTCCTGTAGCGCTCTGATCCGCCGGTATTCACATGTGAGAATCAGAGCTCCTCCTTCATTGAGCGGTTCTATTCTCTTTGGCGAACCGGAGTGGAAAGCTATGTGTGTGCGTCACTGAGACGGCGCTCGCACAGGCAGCCTGCTTTCACCGAAAGCCGGGCTTTGCCCTGATTTGCTCGCAGTCCTCTATGTAGCAGGCCCCGCCTCCCCCGCTTCTCTTCTCCCAGTCACCTCGGAGACAGGAACAGCAGCTCGCGAGGCTGAGCAATCAGGTTTGAGTGATTTTTCGCGCCGACATAGCCCCGTGTGTTTCACTCTGCATACAGCGCTTGATCTGCCAGCACATGTGGATTAGCGCCTCTCATTACATTGAGTGGCTCAATCCTTCTGTGCACATTGTAACATGCAGCACTGGGCGGCCCCGCCTCTCGCGTTTCTCTTCTCCCAGTCACCTCGGAGAAGGAGACGGATAAAAAAAAAAAAAAAGGCTTGAGTGATTTTTCGCGCCGGCATAGCCCCGCACTCTGCGTACAGTCTTTGATCTGCCAGTGTGTTTACAACAAGGATTAGCGCCTCTTGCAGCTCTTTGATCTGCCAGCGCTACTTTCATTATGAAAGCGTCAGTCTGTCCCTGCTGCCTCATGGTCCCTTTCTTCAATGAAGGTGGCCACGCCTCCCCTGCTCTAGTGTTTCTACTCTCCCAGTTATCTCGGGGAAGAAAATGCAAGCTCCAGGGTTCGAGCGATCAAGCTTGAGTGAATTTACGCCAGCGCAGCCCCGCGTTTCACTCTTTGATCTCGGCTCGCCTTCTTTAGTGAAGATGGCCCCTCCATGGCAATGAGTTTGTGGTAATACTGTTGTGAACACTGGGCCCTTTCAAAAAGCACCCACACAACTGATCGCTGTAAGGAAATAAAACACAAACATTTTCAAAAGAGAGCACATTCCTCTCCCTCTTATCACGAGCTTCAGGTCCCTGCTAGGCGGCCTGCCACTCGAAACAAATTCAACCCCTGACCACACGGGCCGAGGCCTGGCAGGCCATCCCCGGATTGTCAGAGTGGGATACAAGGATAATAGAATGAGGCTATGGGTTTCCTCTTCCTCCTCTCACGAGCAGTCGATCGCTCGAGTTTATCCAGCCCCTTGCCACGCGGGCCAAGGCCTGGAGGGCCATCCCCGGAGTGTCAGAATGGGTTATACGGACAATAGAACGAGGTTACTCACTCCAATTCGCTCGCAGACCCCCGCGCTTCAGCGGCGTGGTCTCCAATTCTGTAGACGGCGAGAATGCTCACGTTCTACGTTCAGAAGTGATGACGCTGCTGGAAAAAGGAGCCATAGAAATGGTTCCTCCAGCTCAGAGCGAATCAGGCTTTTTCAGCCATTACTTCCTCGTTCCCAAGAAGGATGGCGGCCTCCGGCCCATCCTCGATCTCAGACGCCTGAATCGCGCCCTCATGAGGAGGTCGTTCAGGATGATCACACTGAAGCAGATCCTCGCGCAAATTCGCTCAGAGGACTGGTTCTGTTCCCTGGACCTGAAAGACGCATACTTTCACGTCCAGATAGACCCCCCATCACAGACGATTCTTCGAGGGAGTGGCTTATCAGTACACGGTCCTTCCTTTTGGACTGTCCCTGGCCCCACGCACTTTTACGAAGTGCATGGACGCGGCTCTTTCCCCTCTCAGGCAGATGGGAATCCGCATTCTCAATTACCTCGACGGCTGGCTCATTCTGACCCAGTCAGAGGTACAACTACTCTCACACAGAGCCCTCCTCCTCAGCCACCTAGAATGCCTGGGGCTCAGGGTCAATTTTGCCAAGAGCGCGCTGTTTCCCAGCCGATGGGTGTCGTTTCTGGGAACAGTTTTGGACTCGGCTCAGATGAGAGCTGTGCTAGCGCTGGAACGCGCTCTGGCCATTCAAAAGCTCGCAGCCTCCTTCCAGAGCAGCACCGCTCGCCCCGTCAAAGCGTTTCAGAGGATGCTGGGCCTCATGGCAGCAGCATCGCCGGTGCTACAGTTGGGCCTGCTTCGCATGCGGCCCCTTCAGCGCTGGTTGAAACCACGGGTTCCGCGACACGGTCGCCTACACATCAGGGTGAGCCAGGCCTGTGTAACGGCCCTGGCCCCCTGAAAGAACCCACGATGGTTCAGAAAGGGTGTGACCATAGGGATGGTCTGCAGCAGGAAAGTTGTCACGACAGACGCCTCCAACATGGTTGGGGGGGGGCGCTGTGCGAAGGCAAACCGACCTTTGGCCTTTTGTCGAAGGCGGAGCGGAACCTCCACATCAACTGCTTAGAAATGCTAGCAGTGTGTCGAGCCTGCCAGTTTTTCCTGCCAGAGCTAAAGGAACGACATGTGCTGGTCCGCTCAGACAACATGTCTGTGGTGTCCTACGTAAATCACCAGGGAGGTCTCTCCTCGCAGCGCCTCTTCCTTATGGTAGAGTGACTTCTGGAGTGGGCTCAGCTCAACTTGTGCTCGCTGAGAGCAGCACATTTGCCGGGCAGATTGAACCAAGGAGCGGATGTGTTATCACGGAGCAACGTCCCCTCAGAAGAGTGGATGCTCCATCCGCAGACGGTTAGAATGATCTGGAGAATCTTTGGCAAGGCCGAAGTAGACCTTTTCTACTCCAAAGACAACTCTCACTGCCCAGCCTATTATTCGAAGGTCAAGGACGCGTTGGCCCACGACTGGCCCAACCTCCTCCTTTATGCATTCCCTCCGATCGCTCTGATTCCTCAGGTCATCAGGCGAATCAGGGATCAACGACACAAGGTCTTGTTGGTGGCCCCCCTGTGGGAGAACCAGCCTTGGATGTCAGAGCTGACCCAGCTGCTAACCGCAGCCCCCTGGCCCGTGCCCCTGAGACGAGACCTCCTCTCTCAGGCGAACGGTTTATTGTGGCACCCTCGTCCCGAACTGTGGGCGCTTCACCTCTGGCCGCTCAACGGGAGCTTACCAGCCTCCCAGAGCGAGTGCTAAATACCATTTCTGAGGCTAGAGCCCCGTCTACGAGACGCCACTATGCCCTTAAATGGGCGATTTCTCCGAATGGTGTTTAACCGCGGTGAGGACCCCCCTGCTTCTGAGTTGGCGGTGATTCTGTCCTCCCTGCAGGAACTGCTGGATAAAGGACGCTCTCCCTCCACACTCAGGGTGTTCGTATCGGCTATAGCGGCCTTTCACGCCCCTATTGCGGGCCAATCAGTGGGCAGGAACAATGCTGTTGTCTGCATTCTGAGGGGTGCCAAGAGGCTGAATCCGCCTCGGCCCCTTACTGTCCCTACGTGGGACTTACCCACTGTGCTGAGGGCCCTGAGGGGACCTCCTTTTCAGCCGCTCCAGTCCACGAACCTTCAGTCACTGTCGCTGAAGACTGCTCTGCTACTAGCACTAGCGTCAGTCAAGCGAGTAGGAGACCTGCAGGCGCTCTCTGTGAGCCCTGCCTGCCTGGAATTTGGGCCAAACGACTCCAAGGTCATCCTAAAACCAAGGAATGGATACGTACCTAAGGTACTTTCCACTCCGTTCAGAGCTCAGGTCATCACACTCTCCGCGCTTCCTCCCTCCGAGGTGGACCGGGAGTTAATTTTGTTATGCCCTGTTAGAGGATCTACTTAACCCTACGGATCTACTTTGAGCGTTACGCCTCCTTCAGGCGCACGGAACAGCTCTTTGTTAGCTTCGGTAACCGCGCCAAAGGGCTTCCGGTCACGAAGCAGAGACTCTCTAAGTGGATAGTGGATGCCGTTACGCTGGCTTACTCTTCCTTGGGCCTTCAATGCCCCATTGAAGTACGAGCCATTTCGACTAGAGGCATTGCCTCGTCATGGGCCTGGTCTAGCAGTGTGTCCATTACAGACATTTGTGTGGCGGCCGGCTGGGCCTCGCGTGCCCACATTTGCAAAGTTTTATATGCTGGATGTACCGGCCTTGCAGGCCAGGGTCCTATCTGCTTAGATGAGTATGACTTACGTGGTGGGAACAACCCTAACGGAGAACTCTTGACTGCACGGGCACTCAAGCTCTCTGATGGGTTCCTTACATATCTCAGCCCTGAAAGTGCTGAGTATGTGAGGAATACATGGAATGACCCGGGCCGAGCGTGACCTCTATGAGCTCAGCTCGCTTTAGCCCGAGTATACTACTTCCCTCTGAGCATGGAATGCTTATGGAGGTATTTTACACAGTCGTTCCTCTACCATAGCACGGCGTGATTGAATTGTGTTCCCATAGCGTCTTTAGCAAGACGCAGTACGAGTGGAGTATCGATAGGGAACGTACTCGGTCACTATCGTAACCTCGGTTCCCTGAGATACGGAACGAGTACCGCGTACTTTGCCGTGCCAGGTAGCTGCACGACTCATTCGTCGCTTCAGTCAAAGTAAACCTGAGGATCCTATGGCGAGACAGCCGATTATATAGCCAGATAACCCCGCCCATTCTGGCGGGATCTGGCGGGCTCCGTCGCCATAGGCTCGTACAGCTCCGCTGCTGACACATTGGTTCACACACTGCATGAACCAATGATCGTGCAGTTTCACTGCGTGATTGAATAAGGCTTCAGTAAAGGAGAAAAAAGGCTTTTTCCCATAGCGTCTTTAGCAAGACGCAGTACTCGTTCCGTATCTCAGGGAACCGAGGTTACGATAGTAACCGAGTACGTTTTTCAGCAAGTGTTCCCGGAGGGGCCCCCCTCGGTGGATTTTGCGATCGATTCTGGGGTAGAGATGGGTATCGTTTACATTTTATCGATACTGATACGATACTTATCAATACAGTTATCCATACTACTCTCTATAATTTTGTGCAAACATAAATGATGTAAAAAGATGTTGAAAATTTCAAGTTATTTTATTACTGCAGTTTACATATGCCTCCAAGCAAACCGAAAAAGGCACATAAAGCTCTTTTTTTTATATAAAAAGGCCCTTCAAAGCGAGCGAGCGAGAGAGAGATTTCCTCAGCATACCATAGCACAACATATTTGAACATCGTGTGCATAGGAGCACAACAGAATGTAATGGAGAATTCTGGCGTCTCTATTTTTATTAAAGAAAATTTAAATGTTGACTTTCTCAGGGAGCGGGCGTGATTTCTCCTAACAGAGTGTCCCTCTATGCTTTAGATGTTTTATGTTTTATCTCTGTTTTTATCTACATGATAAAAAAAGGGTTATTTTTAATATGTACACTTATTTATAGTGATTCTCCAATCAGGATTTTTACAGACATTCATTCAGGTCCTGAGTTTCATTTTTGAAAAAGGGGTGAATTCCCCTCTTAGATGATTCTTGTGGGAGGGAGGATTTTTTTTTTTGAGTGGTGGAGGGGGGAATTTTTAGACTTTTTTTCCCCAAAAAATATGTAATTAAATGTTTGATCATGCTATGTATTTTTGTTTTTACAATGGGGCAATTGTTGAGAGTGCACACTGGAGAGCGCACGAGTGCTGAATAGTTTAAATACTGGCAAACTTAAAGAAATGCAATTATAAACTTTAGTGATGATGCATGTCAATCGTGCAGTGTGCAGCTCGTTTATAGTGCAGACGCGATGTGGTGATATGAAGCCATTTGTTGTGCATTAACATTGAACATTGTAGTATGAACATTGGGACGCAGGTCATGAAATCACAGGTAGGTGAACTTGATCAGCGTTTGAGGTAAACTCTGCAGGGCAGTGGCCCTCCAGGACTGGATTTGAGGAAACCTGCTCTCAGTCAAGGAACTCATGTCCTCGTAAGTCCATTGCAAAATGGCACTTGAATCAGATTTGTCCTGAACTTTTCCTAAAAGTCAGATGTACAGACATTGATGTGTTTGACACCTTTGCAGAATCTGGTTCTCAAGATGTGCACAGTACTGAGGAAAGTCTTCTATATCCACCTGACAGAAATGCTTTGACTGCAATTGTCCTTTACTTGCTGAACAACAAGAAATTGTCCTGCTGTCCTGCCAAAGGATGCTTGTTCAACACAGAACATGGAGACACTGCCCAGGCACCTCATTCCACAGGAAACCTTTTGCGCTGTATGCCCAGGAAAGATTCCTCTTTTGGAACCGATCTTAATTACACAGAAGAAAAGATTGTCATGTTCCCTGGCATATTGGAAGGTGTGTATGATTTAGGAATACATTATTGTTTCTCAGGTTTATTTCATAAGCACAGGCCCTACATGTAGTTAAATTACAGCCTACAGTGATCCCATGGCTAATACATAATTATTTTCCTTCCATTTTTACCGATGCCAGGAATGGGCAGAGGGATGCATCTGTAACTTTGCCTGTTCTTGAGACAGTCTGTACAGGTAATCTTCACTTATTCACAACTTTAATGCACCCATCCTATTTTAATAAACATGTGACTTGCATGTTTTTATCACATACCATTTTAATCATTATTTTAAAGAGTCTTTGATGTAAGTATTTGGATAGTTGAAGACTTTATAAACAAGCATACCCAGGTAAAAAAAGAAATACACTTAAGCTATACAGATATCTACTGTATGTATTTATTATATTTTTATTTTACTATATCTAAGTGCATAATAAATGTGCTATTTTGGAGCAACTTTAAGTATGTTAAGTGCTCTTTAGGATATGCTTAAGATGAACTTTAAAGGGATAGTTCACCCAAAAATGAAAATTTAATGTGTATCTGCTTACCCCCGGGGGATCCAAGATGTAGGTGATTTTGCTTCTTCAGTAGAACACAGACAAAGATTTTTAACTCAAACCATTGCAGTCTGTCAGTCATATAATGCCAGTCAATGGGACCCACGGCTCTGAGAAAGAAAAAAAACCATACACAGACAAGACCAAATTAAACCCTGCGGCTCGTGACAATTTAATGAGGTCTAAAAACACCAAACGATTGTTCTGTGCAAGAAATGGAACAGTATTTATATAGTTTTTTTTACCTCTGATCCAATGCAATGTCCAACTGTCCTGAGCACGTTCACACAACAGCCGGCGCGTGACTTATCTTCTTCTTGCTTTACGGTGGATCGCAGACTCTATCTCTATCTCTCAGACCGCCATCTATCTCTCAAATGGACCATTGACACGCCTAATTGAGATTGTAGATAGAGTGTCAATGAAAACTTTTGATTTGATAGTTAAACGTGTATGTTAATGAATTCCAATCATTCGTAAATAGGGCGCTCGTGCACGCTCGTTCACAATTAGCATAATCCCCAACTATGAATTACAGCTACGCAAATTGCGTGTCCAGGAACACAGTGGAATATTCTGGACTACTTTCTCAGGTTTGGCTCCAGTATATTGCATAAATGCAAAAATGACTAATAGGCCATATGCCGAACAATAAATATTGAATAACGTGTGTCCACCAAAGAGTTTTTAGCCAGCTTAAAAAAGTCAGGCACTCTTAAAATGACCTGCTTGTGGCGCTTGAAAACGTTTTCGTGCACAAAAAGACACTTCAGTTGCAGTTTCGAGACACTTTAGTTGCTATGATTTGGAATATCCATAGCAGCAACGTATTACTAGTATCTAATTTTTAAGAACTACTGGATATAAAAAAGCAGTAACCAGTAATATTGACTTCTCCATTGCTGTAGGCAGTCATTGTACAAGTAGGATGGTTGGTCGCTATTTGTCTCACCCGTCCTGTATTTACAGCTGGGTAAATAGTGACAGTGAGGAGCACTGAGTTTTACGGTTATCAAATAAAAAACATTCCAAAAGAGGGTAAATGAAGTGCTGTCACGTCGTAAAAAGGTTCAGGAAGCAGTAGCGAGGGAAACGAGAGCTTTATTAAAAGCCAGACGGAAACACAGGTGGAAACACAGGATGATGGTGATGACGCAGGAACCGTGATGGACACACAGATGGCCGAAGTGAAGAGATAATCCGTGAGTGCTGAGTGATCCGGAACAGAGAACGCCAACAGGAACGGGAAACAGGTGACCACACTGGAAGACATCAACAACGATCTGGCAACGGCTAGAAGAACTGGTGAGTATAAGTAGCTGAGATGATGAGCTGCAGCAGGTGCTGCAAACGAGACACAGCCGAGACAAATCAGCGGTGATGGGCAGGTCACGCCCACAAGCACCTACACACAACATGACAACACTGACACGAGACGAGGAGAAAGCAATGGATTAGTGAACCGTGACAAGTGCATCAAAATTCAGTGTCATCAAGAACACAATGTTTTTATTTACACGTGGTAGGGAGCAGGGGCTCGTTCTTCGTACGTTGCTTAAAACATCCGAGATCAAATGAGACATCCGAGATGATTTCATCGTGCTAGTCATGATCCGGCCTTCGAACACACCTGTTGTTGATGATTAGTATCGCTGGATTGAGTTATCTTAGATAACTGCGCTGGTTTAAAAGGGGATATGTATCGATAGTAGAAACACTGATCAGCAACGCTGTTATTGGTTGCCCACAATGGCCAAAGAGCGCGCCCACTTTTTCTCTGCGGCAGAACAAGAACTCTTGATGGAGGGCTATGGGGAGTTCCAAAATTTAATAAAAACGACAGGGAACACCTCAAAGGCTGCAAAAGCCAGGAGAGAGGGCTGGCAAAAAGTTGCAGACAAATTAAATGCGTAAGTAGTGATTGTGTTAGAGGTTTTCAATCAGTTATTACAGTATATGTACATTAAACATTTTCATACTTTAATCTTTCATATTAGAGCCTCCACAGGACCCACTAGAAATTGGGAACAAGTAAAGGTGAAATACAAGAATATTCTACAAAATGGTAATAATTAACTAAAATAATAACTAAAAAGTTTCTATGTGTCTTTTCCTGTGTACCTCATTGTAATTAATTTTTATTTCTTTCTCTATTTCTGTGCAGTTTTACATAACACACCCACACTTTTACCTGTTCCCATGCAAGTGGTGGCTGAAGCATGTGCAGTAAGTGGACTTGTCCTTTTTTTTGTTTTTCTCAATGGTGAAATCAATATCAATAGTGGAGACACCGTATCACTTTGTCATACCATTTATTTTCATTGCACAGGGCAGTGAAGAGACCCTCTCGGATGAGTGTCCTTTGGAGGAAGTACCTGTAAGTGCATAACTACACATAAAAATGCACTATATAACATACCCTATAAACTTATCAACTAATGTCCTTTATATTTTTGACCGCAATATGAGTTGCAGGAGTCTGCACAGAGGCCTGCAGAGAGGGAGTCTGCACAGAGAACTGATACAGAGGTGGACAGTGTTGCATTGTTTTTTTACTTTCAGTTTTAATTTAATTAATTCAATTTATTTTCTCTGCAAATGGCACAGGGTGACATCCGTTCCCTCTATAAACGTAGCCTACAGCAAAAGGTTGAATATTTGCATTTAAAAAAAACAAAAACTGAGGGGAGAAATGGAGCTCCAAGAGCTAATGAAGAAGAAAATTGCTCTAGAAATAGAGTTGCTGCAAAAGGAACTTCAGAGTAAGTACTAAAACACTTCACATTTCAGAGCACTACTGTTGACCTTGCATAACAATATCTCTTTACAGGCAAAAGATGACCCTAATTTTATTTTATTTTTTCTCAAAGAACAACTAATAAAAATCATTGAATCCATATTTGCCTTGTCTTTTTATTTATTTGTCTTAATTTTTATTAAATTATTCTCAAAAATGGTGTTCCACAATCCTGTCCCGTGTAGCTCTGCCACTAGGTTGATCCAAGTGCACTGGCTGGAGGTCATCATCAGGCTGCAGTTCCACTACAGGGGTCCTCTCCTTTCTAATGGTGGCAATGTTGTGTAATACAGCACATGCGACAATAATGCCGCATGCCCTGTCAGGTGCAACCCTCAGACTTTTCAGACACTGAAATCTTCCCTTTAGTTGCCCAAAGGTCATTCCAATGCGTGCCCTTGTCCTGGCTAGAGCTGCATTGTAACTGGTTTGTGGTCCAGGGAATGGAGTCATAAAATACTGCCTACAGGCGTAGCCCCTGTCTCCAACCAGGATCCCATCGTAATCACCTGTACAATGGTAAAATGCAGTTCTGTTAGGCCCACAATAAGTGTGTGTAATACAGTGAGCATGACATTAATATCCTTACCACGTTCAAATAATGTGCATAACTGTGACATTTGGCTTCCACATTTGTGATATGACACCTAGAGTCTAAGACATTGTAGTCAATCAACTGCATACTTATGGAATACATTGTATATATTACCAATATAAAATATTAAGAATATTTATACTTAACTCACCTGCACATTTATACTGTGAACCCCCTTTCGGTTCACAAAATCCCCTTCATTTGGGGCCTGGTGGGGCCTTGATATGAATGTGTGTGCAGTCTATGGCACCAATCACATTAGGGAAGCCTGGGGGACAATCGATTTATATTTACTAGTGTGGTCATATTCATACGATCTTCATTAACAAGTAGAATGTACCTGCAATTGCGAAATAGCTCTGTTTTACAACTTGGGGTCTTAAGTGGCTTGGAAAGACTACAAAAACACCTAAAAACTGCTTTAGCGCCAGGTAAACTTTACGAATGGCACGACAGACAGCACTTTTGGCCAAGTTCTCCGCATCCCCAATAGTGTACAGGAAAGTGCCACACGCAAAGAATCTCAACGCGATGCACACAGTTTGTGCTGTGGTTAAAGCCCGACTCCGACGAGTAGAACTTTTAATATGAGGTTCTAACAAGTTTATTATGTAAATGACACCCTCACGTGAAAAACGATATCTTTCAAAAAGTACACTATCGCGCTGTGCTAATGGATCCTGTCTGTGTCGCAAAACGCGATTAATTCTAAAAGCTCTGCGAATTATCCTCGCACCTTCCGCAACAGGTTGCTCTCGTAAAAACGGGCAAGACATGGCTGCGACAGACTTCCCTATCTCCTCCGCTTATAAAGCCGCGATCTAATCCTGTTTACATGAAATAAGCCTGCTCCCGAGCAGGTATAAGCTTGCGCACCTGTTGCTATGACAGCAAGTCCAGGATGAGCGTCGAAGAACCAAACAATCCAAGATCATGCCAAATCGTCAACAATCAAATCCAGCTAACTGAGTTAGCGACGTACGAAGAACGAGCCCCAGGTGTACATTTATTTTGTACCAACTAACAATTTGAAAATATTAACATTTTCATGAATTCGAAAGTTTACGTCAGAATGGCTTTACGAACGATTTACACAGAAATTTGTTCTGCTCATGTTCCATTGTTTGTTTTATTTTAGTTATAAATCTGTGCATCAGCGCGTCTGTTGTTGCATGTTCGGACGTTTCAATGCTACTGTTTTGCTTTGAGGTTGTTGTTTTTTTCTTCTTGTTTTGTTCTGCAGCTTGCTTGCCAGCGTGCTTGTGGGGTGCTGCAGTGTCCCGTCCTTTGCGGGTTTCTAACTTGCAATTGTTGCTTGCTGTTTAAGTCTTTTTTTTGTTTTGTTTTGTGTGTTTGTTTCGTATTCCTGGTGAAATAAGATAATTGTGCTCCTAGTGTACAAACTGGTATCATTTTAGTAGTTTAAACTGATTGTGGTGCTTGACTTTGGAGCTAGTGTTCCAGGTTTAAATGTTGGGTTTCCATTTTTCTTTTTCTTTTTTCTTTTCCTTGAAGAACAGAATTTGTCAAATTGATTTGTGAATTGATAGAAATTATATATATCCTTGTAGGTTTAAGAGTGAAATGGGGAAAAATTATTTTCTATATACTAGTTCTGTTGCTTGGAATAAATTACCTGGGTATATACAAGAAGAAAGTATTTTTAGAAGGGAAGTTAAAAAATGGTTGTTTTATCATTGATGTTTTCTGAAGTGTGGGCGATGAGTTTCTGAATTTGATGTGTATTTGCACTCCATTTATGTTTTGTTCGACAATTTTTGAGATATTTGAGGACCACAATGGAAATAAGCCGAATGGCTTTTTTGTGTATTTTATCCTCGACATTATTTTGAAATGTGTATGAACTAGTCTTTTTTTGGACTTTTTATATAATGTTCTAAATTTTGTCAAATAAACAAACAAACAAAATAGTCTTTTTCTTCTTTTTGTTAATTGTGTTGTAGTGTTATATCAGCTTGAATTGTGCTTTTCTTTATTTTTTTTGGTGTGGGAGTCATTTTCAAATTTTGCAGTTTTCCTTTTTCATATTTTTGAGTGGAATTCACTTCTGTGCGAGTGATTCTTTTTTGGGGAAATGTGTGGGCCTCTGGAAGGCCTAGTCTTTAGCCTGCCTTACTACTGGTGAGCCCCAGTTCCTTGCGTTAGTTTATTTGTTCTTTAATTTGTTTCTTTGTTTATTTGCTCCTGCGTCAGTCTAACCGAGACTTGTCATAGCACTTGCATGTTGTTGCTCTTTTGTTGGTCTTGATTTGCATTTTTAAGTCGCTTTGGATAAAAGCGTCTGCTAAATGACTAAATGTAATGTAATGTAAATATATATATATATATATATAATATGTATATGTGTGTGTGTGTATATACAGCATATATATGTGTATATACACACATATACATACACACACACACACACGCACACACACACACACACACACACACACACAGTGTTGGGGAAAGTTACTTTTAAAAGTAATGCATTACAGTATTGCGTTACTCCCTAAAAAAGTAACTAATTACGTTACTTAGCTACTTTTTATGGAAATTAATGCGTTAATTACACAGCGCACTGTCAAATGCCCACGAGCAGAATTATCTGTATTCATATGGCAATTTTCTTAGTGGTTTGGTCTCTTGAAACCACGATACTTGTGCAAAAATATTGAATAAAATATGTTGAATGAATGTAAAATGCTTTCTTTGTTGGGATAAGAAGGTTCATCTATTGGAACTTAGAAAATAAGAGCAAACAATTTTAAGATCAAATCATTTTAAATGTAGGTTTGTCTAAAAGAAAGAATAATCTTTTATCTGGTTTAGTTGTTTTTAAAAATAAATCAAATCTCTTTTTTAAAAACATTGCATCAAACTTAATAGGTAAGCTGATTATCATTTCATCGTGCATTCATCACATATTTATCAGACTTGTAAAAGTATCATGACCCTTCGTAGAAGTACTAAAAGTAAATCTTATAAAACAATGAGCATCGATTAATAACTTTGTTAGAACACAACTGATATGAAACTAAAGCCTGAATAAAAGCTTACCAGATGTAAAGCAATTTTATGCCTTTAAATCATACTTGATTTTGGAAAAAGTTTGAAAACTAGCTATCTGAACTGCTGACCTTCCTGAATGCTGTCTGTGTGTGTGTGTGTGTGTGTGTGTGTGTGTGTGTGTGTGTTTGTGTGTGTGCGTTTTTGTGACATGAGGACATAAATTTGTATAATGACACAGGTATAACAAGGTGAAGGTGACTTTTCAGGACATTGACCCATGTCCCCACTTTTCAAAATGCATATAAATCATACAGAGTGAGTTTTTTTGTCTCCTGTGAGGGCTAAGTTTAGGTGTAGGACAATAGCACATACAGTTTGTACAGTATAAAAACCATTACGTTATGATGTGTTAAATAAATGTTGAATACTTGTTAATTTATGATTAATGATCAATGTTTTGTTTTGCTTTGCTTTAGTAACATGTTTGTTCCTTAATAAAAATAAAACACGGTTTTTACTTGAGTCTCTTTTTAGCTTGAAATGTTTGTTTTTATTAGTGGTGGGCCGTTATCGGCGTTAACGTGAGACTCTTATCGGGCGATTAAAAAGAAAAATATCGCCGTTAATCTATTCTCAAAGTTGGGTTGGGAGCTGGGTCTATACTACGCAAGCTATGATGACTTTCACCTTGATATTTTAGCGCGGATGTATACCTAGCCGAATTGCACTGTAGGGGGCGAGAACGAGTCTTCGTGTGTTTGCTTCAGGGAAATTTTATTTTTAAGAAGCTTCCCAATGGAAACCTCGACAAGACTAAGGTTGTTTGCACCTTGTGCAATGCGGAATTAGTTTACTGTAGGAGTTATTCCAGTCTCCTAAACGCAAAGCATCCCTTAGCTAATGCAGAAGATGCCGGGCCAAGCACTGATGTAGCGCAGGGGAAGAGTCGTCGTCAAACTACTATGTTTGAGTGCAACCGAGGCAAGCCCGTCAGCACAGCTCTATCAGCCAAGCTAACTAATCTCCTCGCTCAGTGGATTGCTATCAGCTGCCGGCTCATCAGCGTGGTTGAAGATGATGGGCTCGAGCTTGTTCTCCAGGCGGCCACAGGTGACCCATCTTACAAATTACCTGCGAGGCGAACTATCATGAGGAGAATACATGACCAGCACGCCGCAGAGAAAGCCGCAAAAGATGAGAAGATGGTAGAGGCGAGGTGTGTAGCACTGACTGGGGACCACTGGACATCTGTCAACAACGAAAACTACCTCGGCGTTACTGTACACCTCATCGATGCCAGCTGGGAACTTCACTCCTTCGCTTTAGGTAGGCTACGTTATGTCATTTTAAATTACATAATTTAATTTAATTACTTACCCTATTAATTACCACGACACCACGAATTCGACAAGTTCAGGAGCCACTCGTGCAAGATGTTCCAACATGGTGGAATTCCACCCTTGAGATGATCAAGCGCTTGAGGCGCAACAGAGACGCACTGCACACAACGCTGTCTCAGCAGAAGCACAATCTGGCCCTCCCAACAAATGCTGAATATGAGAAGTTGGCAAAGCTAGAGAAACTGCTGGAGCCATGCAGGTATGGTCTACAAAGATAGCGTGTTCATGAATTGGCATACAAGTTATTTTAAATGTCACTTTGTATTTAAGAAACACGTGCCCTTAAATGTAATGTGATTAAGAACTTTTAAAAAATGTGTAATCTGAGTTAAATGAATCAGTCATTAATTATTTATTGCTCTGTTTATGTCTGTAACACATGATCAACACATGATCGAAGTGAAAATGTCCTCAAACACACCTAACCAACGCATCTATGACAAAAAGAATGTCGGTCTTTACTGTGAGAAGCCTTATGCAAAAATCACAAGACATCTCAAACAGAAACATTCTGGAGAAGTTGAAATTGCAAAGGCCCTGTCATATAAGCAAGGCTCACCCATGGAAAATCTTTTATTAACAAAAGTAAGGAACATGGGAAATTACCACCATAATAGTGCAGTCCTATCCACTGGAAAAGGGGAGGTCATACCAAAAAGGCAAGCAATGTATATGTCAACAGCAACTGACTATCTGCCTTGCAAGTTTTGCTTTGCTATGTATGTCAAAACAGACCTCTGGAGACACCATAAGCGTTGCAAATTACAAGTAAGAGAGAATATGCCGGGGAGGCGGAAGGTTCAGGCAAGCTGTTCCCTGGTGATAAAATCGGACTCATTAAGTCTATCACTGGGTGAGAGAATGTTTCTAAAAAATGGCGAAGTTGGACGACACCGGGCCGATATTAGAAATAAGATGAGGGAACTTGCCAGACTACTTCTTGTGGCAAGAGCCATTGATAAGGACATTGTTGCTTTGAAGGACTTGATCAACCCAGCAAAGTTTAACACAGTACTTGAAGCTGTGAAAAAGATGACTGGATTTGATGAATCGACAAACAGATTTTCAGTTCCATCAACAGCACTGAAACTACGACATTCCCTTGTTAAAGTGTCACATATTTTGCAGGGGGAGGCTTTACGCCAAGAGGACGAAGCTTTAAAGGGAAGAGCAGAGCACTTTAGTAAGTTAATTGAACTGGAATGGACAATCCATGTGTCATCAAATGCACTAAAAACATTATACCAGAAAAAATAGAATAGCCCGCAAATTCTGCCTCTAGCAGAAGACATCAGGAAGCTTCAGAATCATTTAAAGTGCCTCGAGGAGGTCAACAAAAAAGCACTCATTGACCATCCATCCCAAAGGTCGTGGAGTGATCTCTCCCAAGTGACTCTGGCACAGCTAATTTTGTTCAATCGACGTCGTGAAGGTGAGGTTTCTAGGATGGAGGTTACAACATATGTGCAGAGAAACCAAACCAATATGCAGGATGAAATTTTGGAGAGCCTATCACGTTTTGAGAAGAAACTATGTGAGAATCTCACCAGAGTAGAGGTACGAGGGAAGAGAGGTCGGAAAGTGCCAATACTATTACCAGCAAATGTAAAGGAATCAGTGGAACTTCTAATTAAAACTAGAGAAGACGCTGGGATTTCCCCTAGTAATCCCTACATATTTACAGTAATTTGATTATAGATCACAAGAGAACATGCGTGGATGTGACAGCTTAAAGCGATATGCCAAAAGCTGTGGGGCTAAACATCCAGAGAACATCACTTCCACTAAGTTGAGAAAACATGTTGCCACAGTATCTCAGTTACTCAACTTAAAAACACACGAACTTGACCAGCTTGCCACATTTATGGGACATGACATTGATGTCACTCTTCAGGGAGTTTTATAGACTCCTTGAAGAAACGTTGCAAATGGCAAAAGTGAGCAGAATTATTTTTGCCTTGCAAAACGGAATCAGCAAATTTCAAGGAAAATCTCTGGAGGACATAACGCCTAACATAAATTGTAAGTAAATGATTTCTGTGTATTGTTCTTTTTAAACAAGGCAAAAGCTCTGTACTTGCTTAAAACTTTTTCAGTTTTACATAATGTGATTTACATAAGTATTTAATCATTTTGTTACAGTTGAAGAGGACTCCAGCTCAGAGTCAGAGGATGTTCATTCTAAAAAACAGACAAGTCAAGAGGCTAAGTTTTTATTTTGAATTTTTGACATAAGAATTAAAAATTCTATACATTAAATGCAACATGGCTTTGATTTATTCTGCCATTTGAAGTGTTGTTCTCTATGTGGTTTCAGAAAATTCTGATACTGAGGACGATCCTTCTGAAATAAGGGCTCTTAACTCTGGAAAGACTTCAGCCTCAGGAGAGGCAGTTGGATATACGAGTAATCCACAACTGCCATTAAATCAAAAAGGTATGTTATTCCATTCACTATAAACCATACAGAAGATCTTGACATTTGTTTTTAGAATTGACCATGGTGTATTATGTTTTCAACTTTAAATTTAGCTTATTCATTCCCTCATATATTTAATAACTAAATTTCTTTCTCTTCTCCTTTTTTTAAAAGAAATAGTAAAACCCAGAAAGCCCTGGTCAGGAACAGAGAGGAAAGTCATAGAACACTATTTCAAGAACAACATTAAAGAAATGAAGGCTCCTGGAAAAGTGGACTGTGAAAAATGCTTAAATGAAAACAAGATTTTAAAGGATAATGGAAGAGATTGGAAAGCAGTTAAATACTTTGTGCGCAACAGAATAACTTCGATGAAGAGAAATTTGGGTCAACAGTATCGGGCCCTATATCCCTGAGAGCTTGCGATGTGGAGTATCAATGTTGAATGTCACAATACTGAGAGCTCGTGATGCACCACACACCTTACGAACAACCCATATTTCTGAGAAAACGTTGGCCAATTCTGAGTGTGCTCCACACAGGTGAGTGGGCTTGATAAACCACCTGTACGAGTCACACTCCTTTCCTTATGCACCAACACTTCACGTTTCTGGGGAATATTGTGCAACCCAAATGAGCATCAGTGTGTCATAGCATTGAAATTATTGACTACAGCTGGTTTTAGATACATGTCTAAACATTTTAAGCAACAAAGCCTATTCTGTTTGGGCCTCTCAGTTTTTAAATGCCTAGCTATGACTTTGACTTAAGCCACTTTAAAATTGCACAAATTTATTATTATTGTTACTATTTTCATTTTTAGTTTTATTTATACAATCTATTACCAACTTTAATTTGTCTTTTTTCATTGTTATTTTACACAAAGCAAAACGCTGCTTATTTGAAAAGTACTATAGAAATAATTATTTATAGTATTATATAATGTTATTGATATTATTATTGTATACCTGTAGCCACTCATCACTGACGGTGGAAAGTCTGCACTACCGTAAGGGGTGGGGGCGAATCACTTGGAAAACCATCCCACACACCATTAGGAGTGTGTGTGCACTTTAAATAAATTCTGCCTTGATTTCATTAAAGTTTCTTGTTCATTGTGTGTGTGTGTGTTCCAATGCAACAAGTCAACATGTGCAATAAGTGCTTTTAACAACTGCCAATGTTAAAATGTTTTATCATCTGAGTCAGGTACCATATTTCCCTAGCTAACTGATCTTGCAAATCTTACCATAAAGGTAACACTTTCTGCTTATATTTAACTTATAAATATAAGATTTTACGGTGCAAATGTAAGTTTGGTTAAGTGATTTTAAATAATATTCTTCACTTGAACAAAATCAGTTAATTTCGCTTTCATTGCTACGGCACTTTTGGCTCACTGTACAAAATTGAAAGGATTTTTAGGCTGGTTTGGCTATTGCTACCGGAATGGTGAATCCATTAAAACTCATTCAGTCATCAATCTCATGTTTCCAGTTTATTTCTCAACATGTAGGAGTAGACATTTCTTTGATACCAAGTGCTGGTAATTGTTGGTTTCTGATAACCCATAAACAAATAGAAACAATATAACATTAACACAAATCAACTTGAACAAATCAAGTAAATCAAAAGAAACTTACATTGTCATCAACACAACAATTCCACACAGGCCATGTGAGTAGAGAGGCTTCTCGCACAAACAGAGGCTTGATTAATAAAAGGCCACAGGTGATCTTATCACGACTCAGTCAACCAATCAGGTCACAGTATAATTTTCTACAGCCGCCCCCAAATGTGTTAACATTTGCATACAAGAAAATTCATACTACTGTAAATTCATACTACTGTACTGTACTATTCATACTACTTAAAGCTTCCCATCACTCAGAATTTCAGCAACTCTGATTCTCCCATCAGAACTTGATAAAGTCTTGCTAACGGTCCCTACCAGCCAGCGTCCACGAGGAAGCTGGGGGTCCACAATCATAACCTTTGTCAAGGGCACAATAGGATTTCCATCAAATTTCCACTTTTGACGAATCTGAAGATTCGGAAGATAATCCTTAATGAAACTGGCCCAGAATCGATCTGCAAGAACTTGACTGTGTCTCCACTTTCTACGGGTAAGTAGCTCTGAATCTGCATACATCACTTGCGGGAGAGATGCATCTCGCCGCCCCATCAATAAAATATTTGGGGTAATGGGATCAAGATCTGAAATATTCGAAGATACGTAGCCAAGAGGTTTTGAGTTTAACAACTCCTCAATTTCAACAAGCACAGTATACAGAACTTCCTCAGAAACAACTTGTGTTCCCAGAACCACTTGTAACGCTGTCTTAACAGACCGTATCTCTCTTTCCCAAGTACCTCCAAAATGGGGAGAGTATGGTGGATTAAAGGAGAATTTAATTTGTTGGAGGGCAAGCATCTCCCGAAAAAAAGGGACTAAGCTGAGAAAATGCTGTCCGAAGTTCTCTTTCTCCTCGCTTAAAATTAGTCCCTTGATCAGACAATATTTCATAGGGCCGACCTCGGCGAGCTACAAACCTTCGCAAAGCCAGAAGGAAACTATCTGTGTCCATACCAGAAAGTAGCTCCAAATGAATACACCGTGTTGTCTGGCATTTAAACATAATGCCCCACCTTTTCTCATGACGGCGACCTATTTTGATGCTTAAAGGCCCAAAACAATCCATACCCGTTGACCAAAAGGGAGGCTTATACAATCGTAGTCTGGACACCGGTAGATCAGCCATTCTGGGGACTGAGGGCATACCTTTCCATTTCCTACACTCAAGACATGACCTCTGAATTTTCTTTATTAACTGTCGCCCTCTCAAAACCCAGTATTTCCGACGAAGATGGGCGAACACTCTTTGTGGTCCTGAATTACACAAAATTTAATCAAAGTCAGCAACTAAAAGTTTGGTAATATGATTCTTTGGGTCTAAAACAATTGGATGTATAGCTTCAGAATCCAAATCTTCACTTTGATGGAGTCGTCCACCCACTCTTATCAGCTCGGTCACTGGATCATACTCGGGTGCCAAGTGAACTAAACGGCTTTGTCGAGGAACTTCATGACCATCTTTGAGCAGTTTATATTCCTCAGGGAAATCCTCCATCTGGGCTTGACGCAGGAGATGCAATTCTGCTTGAGTTTGGAAAGGTTTAGTGTCGTCTCCAAATACCAGAGAGAGAGTTTCAACTGGTCGCTGCAATCAACTCTGACCAGGTATTAAATTGAAGCATATCAGAAGCTGGGGAGTTTATTGGTACCCGATTAAGTCCACAGAACAAAGATTTTCTAAGTTCTGTACCAACCTCATCCGGACTTGAAGCTGGCAATTTTGGCCATTGCTGAGAGTTCAAGTGTAAAAAGGTAGGTCCTTGAAACAAAGAACTTGTAGCAGACAATTCAGAAAGCTTCTTGCCTCGAGTGATGTCATCTGCTGGATTGTTTGCAGTGTCAACATATCTCCATTGATCCGGTCTAGTACATTCAAGCATCTCTGTGATGCGATTAGCAACAAAGATCTTGTACCGGCAGGATTCAGACTGGATCCAAGTCAACACAGTTGTAGAATCGGACCATAATGTCACTGTTTCGATATCCAAAGTGAGTTCCTGTTGCAACAAGTTTGCTAGCTGAGCTCCAGTCAGAGCAGCACACAGTTCTAAACGAGGAATAGAAATGGTCTTCTTTGGTGCTACCCTTGAACGAGCCATGACAAGAGAAACAGAAATCTGACCATCTCCACTAATCAGTCGCATGTAGGCAACTGAGCCATACGCCTTCTCAGATGCGTCGCAGAATATATGAAGCTCTCTTCTAATTGGATCTCCCCAGTTCTTTCTTGGACCATACCACCGTGGTACTTGGATTCTAACCAGATCAGGTAACTCACTTTCCCATGCAAACCAGCCTACCCTTATTCCTTCTGGAATATCTGGATCATCCCATTCTCTGGTAGGCTTCATCCATAACTGTTGCAAAAGAATTTTAGCTCGTGTCGTGAATGGAATGATGAAACCCAGTGGATCATACTGACGAGCAAGTATTCGATACAAAGCACGTAACGTTAGAACATCATACTCCACTGGACGATGCTTATAACTCAAGGTATCCTGCAAGCAGTACCAACTCAATCCAAGTGTACTCTCGCATGGATCGGTGCAGTCACGGCTCAACCATAGATCAGTGTCTACTGAACGTGCATCAGTTGGTAAATGGCTCACCACTGGGATTTGATTACTGGCCCATTGCCGTATTTCAAACCCACCTTCAGCTAACAAAGAACGCAAATCCATGAGCATCTTTTTTGCTTCTTGACTCGTTGGGAAACTTTGCAAATAATTATCCACATAAAAGGAATGCAAAACAGAAGATTGGACATCTTGAAATTCGGCAGGAAGGTTTTGCACACATTTCTGAAGAGCATACGTAGCGCAACAAGGGCTACAAGTAGCACCAAATGGCAAAACCTGCCATTCATAAACATCTGCGGAGTCATTTCTTCTCATATTTCGCCATAAGAAACGTAACAGTGATGAATCAAAAGGCAAGAGGGGGATTTGATGGAACATAGACCTGATGTCTCCACTGATAGCAACTGGATGTTCTCTAAACCGTAGTAGGACTCCAATCAAGGAAGGACCCAACACTGGTCCAGGTAACAAATATGCATTCAAACTCTCACCTTGATACTGATAGGAACAATTAAATACCACACGATGCTTGCCATTATGTTCCACAAGATGGTGAGGAATATACCAAGCTTCATCACTGAATTCAATCTCATTAGGCTCCAGCTTCTTCACACATCCAGCTTCAACGAGTTTCTGAATCTCTTGCTCATAAATAACCGCACGATCTGGATCCTTAGCCAGCTGTCTTTCCAGTCGACGCAAAGCTGGCATTACTGCCTCGGATGGTACTTTAATTACTGGTGCATTCTTAGCTCGCAGTAAAGGAGTCACATATCTTCTAATTCCATTAATTTCTTCACACTTTGTTTCCCGTTCCAAGAACTCAAGAGCTTCCTTATCTTCCTTAGAACGCAGGGCATGCTTCGGAGTTGGAGAGAAAGGAAGTACATCAACTTTCCATAATTTCTCCACATCCTGGTGCAACTGATCCATGGATAGTGAAGCTTGGAAGAAACACTGCGTGATTGAATTAGTCTTCTCACCTAAAAAAGTCGGTCCCTGCAATGTCCACCCCAGGCGAGTATGTAAAGCAGCTTGACTTCCAGGAGGACCGAAATGTATTCGCTCTTTGGAACAAAGAAGATGAGGATAATCAGCTCCCACTAATAACAGAGGTTTCACCTTCTGAAACTCTTCCAGAGGGATGCCTCTTAGATGTTGATAGCGTCGCTGGAGCATCTGCACTGGGTAAGTCTGCTCAGGTAGATCAAGCATTTGAGCTGTAAAAGCTCCTCGTATTTGGTATTTACTCTACTTATGATCAGCTGACGAAATTGAAAAGGAAACATTTGCACCTTCAATTTTCTCTGAGCCTTGCCGGATGGTTCGAATAACCAATGACTCTGCCGCCCCATGAAGACCTAAAAATTCTGCCGCAGAAGACATAAGCATGGTTCTTTCTGAACCGTCATCTAATATGGCATACGTCTCCAGAGTCTTTCCTTGATGGCTCAGAACTACCTTCACAATTTTCAAAAGAACAGAGTTAAGACCACTTGGTCTGCTCAAATAATATATCCCAGAAGCAGGTTTGTGTACATTCACATCATGCAATATTCCTAGGTGACGATTCTGACATTTTGGACATTTTCTTTGCAGGTGACAACTAAACGCTCTATGGGCCCAACCACATCTCCAACAACGATTGTTATCAGCAATCCACTTCCGTTTTGCTGCTGTATCAAAATTCTGGAATTCAGAACATTGACTAAGATGATGATCAGTATGACAACAGTAGGTACAAGATGGTTTACGGCCCTCATTCCTTTCCTGTGATCTAATAATTTCAGTTTTCCTTTTCTGAGTGGGTACATTTACTTCTGGACTTACCCTATGAAGGAAAGCAGCTGACTGAAATTGGGACTTGGTAGGCCTCCCTTCTCTTATCTGGGACTTCACACCCTTTGATTGTTCAAATACTTGGACAGCTAGATTCTGACATTCTGATTCCTCTTCCAACCAAACAGAGAAACTAACCAAGTCATAGGGCTCATCTGGTCGAGTAGTTTTAGCATATCTTGCAAAACTAGCGACCTGCTGGGCTGGAAGCTTACTAAGCAATTGATGGACATGTGATGCGCAGAATAACTCTTTTGCTCCTTCATGATCCCAGGACTGAAGCATGCCAACAAGAGCTTGAACTCGTAGAGCAAATTGACTAAACCCATCGGGATCTCCTGATCGTACAGCTGACAAGTTCTTAATAGCAGCAATCTTCCGAAGCACCAACTGATGGGGTTGGCCATACCTTTTCTGGAGAGCCTTCAAAGCAGTAGTGTAAGGCTGAGAATGATAGGCATAAGCCAAGGCTAAATGTCGGGCTGCATCAAACTTCAAATGATCCATAAGAATGTGATACTTATATTGCTCAGTTTCCTCTAAGGGCATCAAATTCTTCAAAGCCATGTTCAACATGGCAAACTCATAGGGGTCATCACTCTTCAAATACGGAAATGAAAGTCTTTAAATAAGGGCTGACCTTGAGGGCTGTGAAGCAGGCATCTTTGTCTGAGGCACCGTCACTGCTGTCGGATTGGGCCTACACTGATCAAGTACCATCTGTTGTACTCCAGTTGGAGGAAGTGCAGATGTTTGATATCTCTAAGCAATGATATCTCTGGAGGTGAAAGGATTCGAGATAGACATAGTGGAAGGATTAGCTTGCTGCTCCCTTACTGTTCCAGTTTGATGTTGCAAGGAAATTTGATGAGGATTACCAAGATATGCATAGGGATGTCCAACTAATATATCTCTTGGATGCAATGTTGCAGCTCTCAATGGATCACAATTAAGTGAAGTGTATTGGCCAAGAGATGGATACGATGCATAGGGATGTCCAACTAATATATCTCTTGGATGCAATGTTGCAGCTCTCAATGGATCACAATTAAGTGAAGTGTATTGGCCAAGAGATGGATACGACACTGGATAAGGAAAATCAGGCAGGTTTGGATGCCTTAGTCCTCCACTTGGATAGAGGGGGGGGGCAGCCAACTTGGAGGCATCCATGGATTCCCAGGCATAAGGAACACATTTCCCTGCATTTGATCAGCTGGAAAAAGGCTTTGATCCCTTCCTACTTGTTGATCACTGGAATCAAACCCTGAATTCATTTGATGACTGACTGAAGATAGCCATGGTAGACCATTACGTTGCTGAGTCAAACCTGCACCCATTACATCAGGATCCACAGCAGATTGGAACCTAAGGTTGTCTATGGGACGAAAGGAAGGTCTAATAGGGGTACATGGATTAGAACGCTGTGGTGGTATCTCTGTAGCAATAGGTACGGATAAAATAGGCATTGGAGAGACAAGCGGCACATCCTGAGACGGAGGCATGGTAATTGGTTCACTAAACTTTGGTGGCATAGAAGACACATTTCCCTGCTTAATTCCATGTTGACGTATACGTTCACTCAACTCATCCACCATAGGATTTCCGAGGTTTACCTCATGTTGTTGGTTCAGTTGGGTTGGAACAAAGGACTCTTCATTCGAACTGCATTCAGAGCTAGTAGAAGATGAAGATCTTTTCCTTTGCATATCCTTCATCATTTGTCCCATATCCAACAACATTCCCTTCATCTGCTTAATCTCCTCAGATAAAGACTTCACCTCGTTTTGAGTTGCAGTAATGGAAACTCCTTGTGATGTAACCTGCTGACTCAAATCCTCTGGCTCTTGTGCCAGTTGCCCTCTTGGATGAATCAAAAGATTTGACTGAGCCATCACATAATCTTGCTGCCATCTTGGAGGCTTTACAATCCTAGATGAACGTTTAGGTCTTACACAGTCATCCTCAGTATCAATTCTAGCAGCCTATTCCGGCTCGAATGACCATGTACAAAATTGAAAGGATTTTTAGGCTGGTTTGGCTATTGCTACTGGAATGGTGAATCCATTAAAACTCATTCAGTCGTCAATCTCATGTTTCCAGTTTATTTCTCAACATGTAGGAGTAGACATTTCTTTGATACCAAGTGCTGGTAATTGTTGGTTTCTGATAACCCATAAACAAATAGAAACAATATAACATTAACACAAATCATACATAAATAAATCAACTTGAACAAATCAAGTAAATGAATCAAGTAAACAAATCTAGGAAGATGGCGGCGCGATCGATCGCTGCGGCTGCTCCGGGTCCCAAAGACAGTGCTTTTATGTCGTTTAATGTCGCCTGTTCGTCTCCAAATAGTGTCAGTTTACCGCTAACTCTTAAGGAAATCACCCCAGAATTCATCTATGATCGCCAAAGTCTTTTGGATATCAGCAACGCATACGAACATCGCAGGCGGCTACTGAGAAGCTACGAGGCCTTTGTTTACTGCTGGAGCCGGACTTCGAGACCACGGCCTCGCCTACTGACGCTACCCGCACAAGGCAGCGTCGCAAGCGGTGTGAGAGAGGACGGAAGCGCGGTAAGCGCGGAGGTATACGAGCTAGGCTAAGAGCTAACCCCTCAAGGCCGGCTCTTCCAACACTCATGCTCTCAAACGTTCGCTATCTGGAAAACAAACTGGACTTAATTCAACTCAGTCGATCTACACAGCATGAGGCAAGGGACTGTTGCGTGTTTGTTTTCACCGAAACATGGCTAAACGACAACATCCCGGACTCCGCCATTCAATTGCACGGGCTAACCAACTTCTGAGCGGACAGAGATTCATCACTGTCTGGTAAGACACGCGGAGGTGGCTTGTGTGTGTATATCAACAAAGACTGGAGTAACAATGCTGCGGTATTATCAAAACACTGTTCATCGCTGGTGGAGTTTATGGTTGTGAAGTGTCGACCGTTCTATCTGCCGCGGGAGTTCACGGCCATTGTTATCGTTGCGGTTTACATCCCCCCGTGTGCAAACGCTAAGGACGCGCTTCGTGAACTGTATAGCGCCATCAGTGAACAACAAACAAAAAACCCAGACGGCTTTTTCATCATAGCCGGTGACTTCAACCACGCAAACTTAAAGACAGTTTTTCTAGCAACATGTGAACTTTGCAACAAGGGGAAACAACACACTGGACTTTGTTTACACAACAGTTAAGAATGCTTACAAGGCTGAACCCCGCCCCCACCTCGGGTACTCCGACCACATCACTGTTATGCTAATCCCAGCATATAGACCACTTCTCAAACTCACCAAACCGGTTGAAAAGCAGATCACAGTATGGCCAGACAATGCCACCTCAGCACTGCAGGACTGCTTCCAGGACACAGACTGGAGCATGTTTAAAGAGGCAGCCACCTACAACAACCACACAGACCTGAATGAGTACACTGAAACTGTGACTGCTTACATCAAAAAGTGCACTGATGATGTGACAGTCACCAAGACCATCACCACACGTGCAAACCAGAAGCCATGGATGACAGCAGAGGTTCGTGGGCTGCTAAAGACCAGAGATGAAGCATTCAGATCAGGAGATAAAGCAGCCCTCAAAACAGCAAGAGCCAATCTGTCCTGTGGCATCAAAAAAGCAAAACGGTCATATGCCCAAAAAATCAACAACCACTTCACAGACAGCAGAGACACACGGAGCCTGTGGCAAGCCATTCAGACCATCACTGACTACAAGCCCCCGCCACAGGCCTGTGATGAGGACACATCCCTCCCCGATGCACTCAACCACTTTTATTCACGGTTTGAAATGCAGAATGACACACCTGCACAAAAACTGCCCACACCTCCCAACGACCGGGCGCTCTGTCTGTCTCCAGCCGACGTAAGGAAGACCCTATCTAGGATTAACCCACGCAAGGCTGCGGGTCCTGACAACATACCTGGCCGTGTTCTGAGAGACTGTGCTGCACAGCTGACAGATGTCCTAACAGATATCTTCAACACCTCGCTGAGCCACATCTGGCTGAATGGTGTGGCACAAACAATCTGTCCCTCAATGTGGAGAAGACAAAGGTGGTTGTGATGGACTTCAGAAGAAACTCCGTTGACCACCCCCCACTGACCATCGACAGCTCGACTGTGGAGAGAGTCAGCAGCACTAAATTCCTGGGGGTGCACATCACAGAGGATCTCACCTGGACCACCAACACCATGTCACTCTCCAAAAAGGCACAACAGCGTCTACACCTTCTCCGCCGTCTGAAAAGAGCAAGTCTCCCTCCACCCATCCTCACCACATTCTACAGAGGCACCATTGAGAGTGTGCTGACCAGCAGCATCACTGTCTGGTACGGGAACTGCAGTGCTGCTGACCGCAAGACCCTCCAGCGGACAGTGAACACAGCTGCAAAGATCATCGGTGCCCCTCTCCCCTCCATCCTGGACATCTTCCTTACACGATGCTCCAGCAAAACCAACAGCATCGTGAAGGACTCCACCCATCCCTCCCACAGTCTCTTCCAGCTCCTACCATCAGGAAGACGGTACCGGAGCATCAGAGCCCGCTCCGCCAGACTGCTCAACAGCAGCTTTTTCCCCCAGGCTGTGAGAGCCCTGAACTCAAACCACCCCGCCCCCCTCTGAAACCCCATGCAAACCCCTACCTCCTGAAACATGGACCACCCCACCCCCCACCCCAAACCTTACCAAACCAAAGAAAAACTGTATGGAACTTTCATTTTTTTTTTTTTTAAGTTGAGCCAACTTAAAATAAGAATAATAAGTTGAGAGAACTCAGTTCAAAGTCTGCTAAAAGCTGGTTGCCTTAAAATTTTTTAAAATTTTTTTGTACGTGTGCGAATCAGCGCGATTGTGCATGAACCTCACAATACCGCTTCTGCGTATGCGCCAAAATTCAAACACACACACACACCCGCGCTAACGGCAGAGTCTGAGCGATGGCTGCAGCTAAACACAGTTGTCTACGTTAAAATGTTTTTCTTAGCAAGTGGAAGGAAAACGAATGTGCCAGCATAAAGTTTATACGACAATGATTTTATTGACGGGCACGAAGACAGACCAACATCGCTGAGTGGAGCACTGGATGAAATGCCCTTGAATGAGCTGCAGCGGTGCAGGTAATTTACACTGATTTACTCCACGCTTTATTAAAATTCATATGCTAATATTACATAGGAACTAAGTGTTTTATGATTGTTTTGGACTGAAAGAGCCTCTGTCCCTATACAGATCAGTTTCAAATTTCCCTGTCAGTGTTTTAAATATGATGTTATGGTTAACGTTGCAGCTGCATTGATGTGTTTTGCCATTTGCTCGCGTTAAAGTTAATTTGAACTATACTAAGTTACTGGATAGAGTTACTGTAAGCTCATTGTTTTCACTGGATAAGCAATTGTCACAGAATAGCCCGTCGTCACCTTCACTGATCACTTCCACCTGCACATCATTAATAATCATGCTTACCTGATCCTCGTCACCATCATCATTCTGAACTGGATAAAAGCACTCACCTCAGTCACCGCATTTGTCCGATCTTGAAGTTACCACACTGCAAAGCCTGTTGTTACTACTACAAGGACCGACGTTGTACGAAGCATCAAGCTGAGTATACTACCTGAAATACCTACCTGTTATACTTACCCTCTGCCTTGTTCCTCTTCAGCTTCTCCGCGATCAGATTCCTGTGGCTGGCTTGGACAACCGCTACTCCCTATCGCCCTGGCTTTCCTGTTCACCCAGGACCTGCCAAAACAAAGAGACTATATCAGAATCACTGCATACTTGTCACATCCTCTCCACGAAGGGATACTCACCTGTGTTGAAGACTTTCACCTTTGCTGTGTGCAATCCACGTCTGTAATAAATGCACTGATTATTTCACTTACCTCTGTGTCCTGCAGTTCCGTTACAGCAATGCAACATTTGAAAATTAATTAAAGCTCTCTGAAAAAAGTAATGGAGCAAAATTACGTTATAATGTTTATCTCTGAGATGTAGTCTAGTCTATAAAGTTGCACAAACTCAAACACATTGAATTCATACAGTACTGTCCTTGGTTATATTACACCAAGTACATTGACATGTCAGAGACATGTCTGTGATGAGTGCATAAGCACATACATGTGCATATTACATAAAGGTACAGTACAATAAAAGATGTGACTTTGGGTTTTTGAAAATATGGTTAACCTACGGTAGTCAATTTTGTTCATATCTTTGCTGATAATTATGCTTTTCCTGTTTGTGTCCCTTGAAAAGGTAATCAGTCCAGAATTTCTCAGAAAATAGAAGTGGAGGCTGAACCTGCAAATTGTGGATGGCAGTGATGTGAATGATGGAGCATCTACCCAGAAAAGGTCACATATTTTACTGAAACCAAAACTAACATCTGCAATATACTGTACATGTAAACAAATCAATTACCCTTTTTAATTTCTTTTCTCCAGGCCAAAACGATGCCCTCATTCGTTATTATAAAACGTCTACTGTTTATTTCATTGTTGCTAAATAGCAAACGAAATTGTAACCTTAGTTGTGAACTCTGTCATTGAAAACTTGGGTTAATATAGTATAATTCTTCATGTCTCTAGAGGCATTTTATTTGCATGGGCATGTAGGCTGTGCTTTGTTGCTGTTCTGTCTTGTCCTTAAGAAGGTGGAGCTCAGATCAAGTGGTATCTGGGAATATTTTACAACTACAACTTATAATTATTACATAATTAGTATTATACAGTCTTTTAAATAATCTTTTAAATTTTAAATAAAAACTTTTAAAATCTTTTAAATAATTTTGTTTTAATACTCAATATACACTACTCACACAAAGTTATTTATGGAAAATGTAAAACGTTTACGCTACAGTGAAATTATATCATGAAAGTAGGGCATTTAAGTAGAAGCATGCAGTGGTAATTTCTTCATCTCAAACAAATGGTGGTGGCTATACCACAACAAACATATCAATGTCTCAATAACTTGTCACGTGTCCTTGAGCATCAATTACAGTTTGACAACGATGTCTCATGCTGTTCACAAGTCGACTTATTGTATGCTGAGGCATGGCATCCCACTCTTCTTGAAGGGCTGTCCTCAGGTCACTGAGGTTCTGGGGTGCAGGGTTTTGACCCTCTGCACGACGACTCGGCTGATCCCACAGGTTTTTTTATGGGATTCAGGTCTGGAGAAAGTGCAGTCCACTTGAGGTAGCCCAGCCTCCAGCAGCCGCTCCCTGATGATGTGACCTCAATGAGCTGGGTTATTGTCATACAGAATACAGAACTGCCCTACACCTTGTGAATGGTAGTGACAAGCCAATACTACCTAAATAACATCATTAATCCAGTCATTGTGCCTCTGCATGAGCAACACAGGCCTGATTTAAACTTCATGGACGACAATGCCCCAGCTCATCGAGGTTGCATCATCAGGGAACGGCTGCTGGAGGCTGGAGTACCTCAAATGGAGTGGCCTGCACGTTTTCTACACCTGAATCCCATAGAAAACCTCGTAGAAAAAGTCGTCGTGCAGAGGGTCGTAACCCCGCACCCCAGAACCTCAGTGACCTGAGGGCAGCCCTTCAAGAAGAGTGGGATGCCATGCCTCATGCCACATTTTTTGTTGTGGTATACCCACCACTGTTTTTAGCTTTTGTTTCAATAAATACTTTGAGATGAAAAATATTACCACTCCATGCTTCTTCTTAAATGCCCTACTTTTATATAATATCACTGTAGCATGAACTTTTTACATTTTTCATAAATTTCAGCTGAAAGTCAAATATCCCTAACTTTTTGTGAGTAGTGTATTTCTCATATGTAGTTAACACTTTAAGACATAGGCACAGTTCTAATTTAAAAGCAAAATTAAACTGGTACAGTGTTGGATTGCAAGACTTAAACAGATTAAATGTATATATTTTAACACCATATTGACTAAAATCAAGTTTAGTTTACTGTACGACCCAACACTACCAAAGTTAAAAATTGTTTTTAAATGTTGAGCACTTCCTGAATTACATATAGGGTTCAGACAATTAGATTTTTTATATTATACATTTAAGTGTAAATGTAATTCTGGGCCTAGTAAATCAATTTATTGTTATTATATTATAAAAACCTAACTTTTACTAATTTCTTCCAGATGCAGTGATCCAGAAATTTCTTCACCGGGGGCCTCTTCGGGATGGCAATAAACCAAAAACTACCCAAGCTGTGGGAATACAAATCTGTAGACCTTTAGCTGAACCACTACAATTGGTTGATGTTCTGTTTCTTATGCCTGTTCAGTGTTTTGATCAGTTATATATGTAAATGTTTCTTTTTTTTTTTTCTTTTTGATTGTGCAGCTCAATAAGATTGTTTAATTTGTTAAAGATTGTTCTAATTAAATAAAGACTTGGAATAGATGTTACTTTTTGTAGCTTATTGCACCATTTAACATTTTAGGCTTAAGGCATGAAATATGCAATGCACTGCAACTTTGTAGATGCATACAACCTGTATTAAAAGGTTGTGGTGATGTCGGTGGTGATGGCGCAGTGGATAAGACACATGCCTTTGGTGTGAGAGACCCGGGTTCGAATCCGGTGTGAGACACCAATGTGTCCCTGAGCAAGACACTTAACCCCCTAGTTGCTCCAGAGGCGTGCGACCTCTGACATATATAGCAATTGTAAGTCGCTTTGGATAAAAGCGTCAGCTAAATGAATAAATGTAAATTAAAAGATAATTTTAAAGATCAAAGATCACATATTAAAAGATCAAATATATGAAACCATATATTTCATAATTAAATGATTGTCATATATAAGTGACACGTCACATATATGTAAATAATTTGTATGCATATATGTCCAATTTGTATATAACGCATAATTACAAAAGACATATATCTCACATATATTAATAATTATATACATTCCATATATGGCAATAAATGTATTATACATACATAAACATATATTTTTGTATTTGGTAGACTTATATGTCAATATATGAAATTGGGGGTATTTCGTATATGCACATATATTACATTTCCGTATGGCAAAGTTTGATGTCAAATTTGTGACGCAAGAAATGGTGAATCAAGTCATGTTAAAAAATATTCTTCACTTGAACAAAATCAGTTACTTTAGATCTTCTGTATGTTTTGAGTTACAGGCAAGCAACACAATAAGTGTTTTCCCATTTTTAACAGCCAGCATTGGTATGCAATGCAACAAAGATTTCCAAAGTCAAAAGAATTCACTAACAGACTTTCCAATCAGATTTATTATGTATAAATGTTAAGTTCATGTCATTTTTAATTAATTGAACCTCACTGAATTGTTGTAGTGTGATATTGCATCTTAAAACTGGTAACACTTTAGAATACTGTTCCATTATTAATGAATAACTACACAAGAACGCATGAGTAATGCAATATTGGCACTCTAGTAACTATTAGTAACTAACAAGAAACTCTGATTAATGAATTAGTAAGTAATAGTGCTTAGTCGAAGGTGGTAGTTCACTATTAGCTAATCAGTAACTATTATTTTTTCATACCTCCCTAAGAACTACTGTATACAGGTTCATAATTAATATGAATAATACATAATGAATAATTAATTCTAAAGTAAAGCTCATGGTAACCCACTAGTAATGACTCAAGTATTACCAAATTCTTCTAAAGGAATTACTAATTATTTGGATCAGTATTCTAAAGTGAAGATTGTGATAACTCCCTAGTAATTACTGAAGTCAGTGTAAACTTTTAAGGTTTTTGTAAGGTTTTGGTTAGTAATTCATTTTGCTAGATTTGGTAACACTTAAATCATTACTAGTGGGTTACCGTGATCTTCACTTTAGAATACTGATCCAAATAATTAGTAGTTTCTTCAGAAGGATGTAGTAACACTTGAGTCATTACTATCCAAAACCTTACATATATCTCAAAAGCTTTAAATCACGTCAGTCAGTATTAGGGAGTTATGATGCTTTTCACTTTAGAATACTGATCCAAGTAGTTAGTAGTTCCTTTAAAATAATTAGATAATTCTTGAGTTATTACTAGTGGGTTACCATCATATTCATTTTAGAATTAATTATACATTATGCATAATTCACATTAATTATGAACCTGTATACAGTAGTTCTTCAGGATATATAAAACAAATAGTAGTTATTGATTAGCTAATAGTGAACTACCAGTTTCAACTGAGCTCTATTACTTACTAAATCACTAATCATAGTTTCTTGTTAGGTATTAGTAGTTACTACAATGTTAATAGTGCATTAGTGAATTGTTCCTGTGTAGTTATTCATTAACAAAGGATCAGTATTCTAAAGTGTTACCGTTTTAATTGTTAATTGTTGAACAGTCAAAAGCAATGTTATTCCATGGCTTTTTCCACACAAGCAAATCTGTACATGCTAAACAGAAACAGGTCTGTGCATGTAGCAGTGATTTAACTAAATTAAAGGAAAATGGTCCCCTGTTGGATGGTGCAGAGCGATGTATGTTTGCTTGACTTGATATTAAACATATTTCACATTCTCACTATTTCTGAATGCAATGGCAATGTTGATTATACAAATGTTACAATATATGTTAATTGTAACATTAATTTTGTAATTAAGCCAACTAAACTTTTTCAAAGTTAGCATTCAATTGCAAAACAAATGTCACAATTAACCCTCCAACAGGGGACCTACGTGTTTTGATGAACAGTAACACTACTTCATGTTTATTTTCACACAAGTTAAACAGCATATTCTAAATCAGCAAGTTTTTTTTTTTTTTGTACGTCAAAGCTCCCTTTTGTTCCCAAAAGTATTATCTACAGTCTAATAGCTGTAAAACCAGGCACGTCCTGATTTTGCTGAGTTAGATGTGTTCCTAGGTCATATATATGACTGCTGGCATACAGTCTTTCTTCACAATCTGACTTTATTTCCATGCAACTCTAAACTTTTGAACATTTACACATTATCACTGCTGCACAAATATTCAGACAGTAATGATAAATGGTCATTAAATCAATAAATAACCTGCAGATATCTTCTGGGCTTGAAAATAAAACCAAAACACTTCTCAATGTATGAATGCAATCATATGTGCATATATATACATACATATGATTGCATTCATACATTGAGAAGTGTTTTGGTTTAGTCTATGAAGGTCCCCTCTTGGATAGGTAGAAGTCACTGAGAGCCCCCACTTGGCATGTGTTTAAAAAAAAAAAAAAAATGCTTATTTTCAGTTATATTATGAAAAAAAGGCCTTAAAAGAAAATGTTGTATGTGACTTTTGTTTCTTCAAAATAAGCAGAAACCCTCGTCCCCTCTTGGTCAGTGTAGTGTGACCGTCCCCTCTTAGTAACATAGACGTGTATGTTTGTGTGTGTGTGTGTCTGTCTCTGTGTGTGTGTGTCTCTGTGTGTGTGTGTGTCTGTCTCTGTGTGTGTGTGTGTGTGTGTGTGTGTGTGTGTCTGTGTGTCTGTGTGTCTGTGTGTGTGTGTGTGTGTCTGTCTCTGTGTGTGTGTGTGTGTGTGTGTGTCTGTCTCTGTGTGTGTGTGTGTGTGTGCATGTTTATGCGGTTTATGAGGACACAAATTTGTATAATGACATGGGTATGACAGAGGTATTACAATATGAAGGTGGTTTATGAGGACACTGCCTATGTCCCCGTAATTCAAGAGGCTTAAAAAACATACTAAATGGTGTTTTTTTGAAAATCTAAAAATGCACAAAGTCTCCTGTGAGGGCTAAGTTTAGGTGTAGGGTTGGTGTAGGGCAATAGCACACACAGTTTGTTCAGTATAAAAACCATTACGCCTATGGAGAGTCCCCATAAACCACAAAAACCAACATGTGTGTGTGTGTCTGTCTGTCTAACAGCAAACAAACAACAACAATTTACAAAACATTTCCAAATGCTAAGGAAAACAGGTGAGTTTTTAGCGCAATTTGAAAAGCACTAAGTGTAGGAGATGATTTAACAGACAACGGAATGTCATTCCAAAGCCTGGGAGCTGCAGCAGAGAAAGCCCGATCACCTTTGCATTTTAAGCGAGATGGAGGAACCATAAGGTTTAACTGATCATCTGACCGCACAGACCTGTTAGATTGATACAGACAAATTAAATCAGAGAGGTACTCAGGTGCGAGGAAATACAACTAATCTCCACAGTCATCTGGAACACAACCACAGGGAGCTATATGAAGACTTCCGAAAACGTTAGGCCGAATCTACCAAAACTGCTAACGAAAAGCCAAGTAACAATAAGGGAGCCGTACAGACAACCATCTATCAAAGTATTACAAATGCAACGCCTTACAGAAAAACGTCGAAACGCCACAAGGAATTAACAGATGCTATCACACGCTTTTTGCTAAAGACATGATGCCTGTTAACACCGTGAGCAAAGAAGGCTTTGTGGGTCTAATTAACATATTGGACTGAAGATATCAGTTGCCATCGAGAAATGATTTTTCTCATGTTGCAATTCCACAGATGTACGACACTTGTGTGAAGACAGTGAGCTCCGAGCTGCGCCAAGTGGACTTCTACGCTAGCACTAGCCAGGAAGTATCTCTGTATACCAGCAAGTAGTTCGCCTTCAGAGAGAGACTTTTTAGTACATCAGGAAATGTTGTGACGTGCCAACGCACATGTTTGAAACCTACCAAAGTCAATATGCTAGTTTTCCTGGCAAAAAAAACCCTGGAATAAAATAGCTTTCACAGTTAAGCACATTTGGCATCGCATTGTGCTAAAACATAGTGTAGTGGCAAAAACAATGTTGGGTTTTTCCTATAAACCCCTGTTATTGTTTCCAACCACCTGGAGAATGCGAGTACAGGGTCAGACTCACAGGCCGAATCCAAGAAAATCCAAGAGTGTTGTCGTTGAATGTTTGTCGGTATTTATTGCAAAAAATATAAAGTACAAAACAAAAATGAAAACTGGTTTAAATGTCTTTAAACATTCCTTTGTAGCGCTTGGAGTTTAGCTTTCTCATACAGGCCAAGCTCCAGTAACACAGATCCAGGCCGAGGTCAAAGACTGTGGCCGTTTCTCAATACCAAGTTCGCAGAGTCTGGACTTCCGTCCTTTCGAGTTTGGACTTGCCAAGTTCGACTCGGAAGAACGAACTCTCGAGGACGGGAGGACGAACTGAATTCTGGGTTATGGCCCGTATCAAGTCCGCACAAGTCACCTCTCGATGCATCCTCGGTAAAAGGGGCGGATCAAGAACACATCCGGGGATTTGAACTGGACTTGGCTAGATGTGAACTTTGAATTGGAACAGTACTTGGGCAGCGACTGATGACGTTTCACAAGTCCACAAGTACAGACAAGTACGCATATTGAGAAACGGCCTGTATCTGCTGGCACGCCTTCTCCTTCTGTCCCCCCTTCTACGCTTCATGCTCCAACTTATAGGATAGCGCCCTCTCTGGCTGTAGAAGGTGTACCACTCAAATGCAATAGAAAAGACAATTATAAGTAAATTATGAAACCAAAAATAAACTCAAATGCGGCTCCTACACATAGGTTTACATGTTATTACTTAATGTTCACATGTTAATACTTATTTTATTTATGTGGATGTTGACAAGATGTTAGTATTTCCACTATATACCAATTTATTTAAGGCCTGTATACTTTGTTTAATAGCATTTTTTTTAATCAAATTTTTGTGTAATATTTATTTTTATAAAAAAAAACAGGCAAGGCAAGGAAATATTTTGTTTAAAATATTCTCTTGCTTTAAGATGGTCTTGATGATTGTGTGGTTACATGTGAAGAAAACGTAATGTTTGAGAGTAGTTTTTGTGTTTGCAGGTCTATGGTATCAGCAAACCAGAAATAAGAATATCTGCAGAGGTTTCCAGTCATTCATAGTGTTTTAAAGTCTAAGGGAGAATTCCAAACGGCTTTTTTGTGCCCTTGAAGGGCACTTCGGGAAGAGGACGCCATTTGTAAGGACGTTCCAAACGAAGGTGAACATCTTAATCCCTTCACGAAGGGCCCTTCCAGAAGTCCGTTAGCGAAGGGAACATGCCATGGTCACTTCACAGGAAGTGATTTCCGTTTGTGAACATGCGATCTTCACTTGATCAAAGTTGCAGTTTATTTTGACTTTACAAACGTAAGTAGAATAAGCTAATTCAATTTGTCTTTGTTTTTATGTGATGCAAAATATTTTCGTCAGTGATAGAAATATAATTTAAGACTGTATTGTTAGCAGCTTTAAGCAAGTAAAGATTGAAAAAGTTTAATAGTAAATAAGACACAATTACATTTTACATTTATTCATTTAGCTGACGCTTTTATCCAAAGCGACTTACAATTGCTATATATGTCAGAGGTCGCACGCCTCTGGAGCAACTAGGGGGTTAAGTGTCTTGCTCAGGGACACATTGGTGTCTCACACCGGATTCGAACCCGGGTCTCTCACACCAAAGGCATGTGTCTTATCCACTGCGCCATCACCACCCCAATTAGACAGTATTTGAATAAAATTTGCAACAACTGTTGGAGCGCTGAATGCTGCACGCAGGCGAGGCGTTGTCAAGGATAACGTTTGGTCAGTTCCAAACGCTTATACGAGACAGTAATGCCTTACACCCTTAAAAGAACACACTTCAAGGGCTCTGCCCTTCGAAGAATATCCGTTAGCTGTTTATTTTAGTATGATCATTACATATATAAATAATAAAAAAATTGCATTTCTCTAGGGAAATGTTATATCGCAAGAAATATCGTTATCGCAATATTCAACAACAATATCGCGTATTTTCCCAATATCGTGCAGCCCTAAGGCAAAGCTTTAAAAACATATAGCAGCACAATCCAAAGCAAAATGTGTCTGCCACCTTGTGGAGCTGATAAAACCGGTTTGGTTATTTATCATTTAGCAGATGTTGACTTCAAGTGAACAAAGCTATAATAATTTATGAATCGTTTATAGACCACCACTTTTTAATGCTTTGTATTTGGGTTTGTTTGTTTGTTTTTCTGCCTGTTACATTTACCTTTTTTAATTAATTTCAAGGATTGACTTGTTCTAAAATGTGCGGATAAGGCAAAAGAAACGCCTGATATATTAACATCAAATGAACAACAATTATTTTATTTTTTTCTTCATCTTCTTTTTTTCAGAACAACTTCAGTTTCCTGGTGAAATGATCATACAGTACCTTTCTGGAAAACACATATCAAAGAAGACCAAAAACCTTTCAGTTCAGTTGTATTGATAAAACATAACTGAATTTATTTTGTAGTGTCTTTTTTTAAGTCTTGTTGTCTACATAATGTTGTAGTATTATGACCCTGGAGTATGAGTATGTAACGAGGGAACAGTGCATGCAGTATAACTTGTTGCTAGGAGTTTCCCAAAGAGACGTGTGAAAACCTCACCAAAGCATTTGTTGTGGATAAAGTTGACTTTATTTCATCATGTAGTATAACATAAACACAAAGGCCAAATAAACTGTGTGTGGTTGAGCGTATTACAACAGCCACGGTTACAATCGGCTTTAAAGAGTGACAATAATGTCATGCATTCGAAACAATTGTGCTTATAGTTGCCATACAGGGCAACCAGTTTGGAAAACTGAAAAAAGACCCTGTGATGACAGCATGATTGTGTGCTTTTACAGGTAGGCCAAGTATATTATCCAGCCGCTGTTGCCGTCGTTCAGATTTTTGCCAACAATCTTGATACCAGCATTCTGATATTCCTTTCTGGCCTCAGGGTTGATCAGCAGAACGATGGCTTGGATCTGCAATGCACATCCTTCTTTCCTGTACCATGCAAAGACATCTTTTCCACTGGTGCCTTTGTTGAGATTAACACTGAGCACTTCAAAGCCTTTCTTTTGAAGATTTATTTCCTCTTGGAGGGAGGTGCTTACGTCAAGAGCAGTGAGAGCTTTGCTCTTATCGGTCGTGCGCCGATACCAGAGGAAGACGTAGTTTCCACCGGCATTACGATTGGTGTCTTCATCCACACGAGTGTAGCCCAGCTGAAACAGGTACTGGTCGGAAGAGAAGTCAACTGATGCTTTGATCTCAAAGATATAGCTCGGCTTCTCTCTCTTTGCCCACAGGTAGATGACGTTTCCTCCTGCATTACGGTTCAGATCACAGCCCAGTCTCTCCCAGCCATCACGCAGAAGAGCAGGCTCTTGTTGGGGGTCTGTGGTTACCATGAGATCCACAATTGGAATGTCGTATTCAGTGCTGCCGTAGAAGTACCACAGGAAGATATGATCTCCACGAGTTCCTGCATTCAGATCTCGGTTGACCTGCTCATAGCCAGCATCAACCAGACCAGATTTCATTTTGAAATCGAATGAAAACTGGATCCTGGTCACAGGTCGGTTGCCACACTCTTTCTTGTACCAAAGAAAGACCTGGTTTGCACAAAGACCTTGATTGAGGTTAACATCGATGAGCTGATAACCCTGAGCTCTCATTTCATTCTCCTCTTCCTTACAGGTGGAGACATTGAGCTTTGTTATTTGCTGACCATTTGCCATTTTGTTTTCTTCCGTATTTTTGGGACCGAAGAAACAGATAAAATTCTGAAGAAACAAAACAAACAAACAAACAAAACGTATGTTTAGTTATTGCTTTTAATATGTAATTCTGTAGTAATCATTTCGTTTATGAAGTCTAAAATGCATATTTCTCTACATTTTATTTCTTGGCACACACATCTTTGTCACGAAACAACATGATTTTAGATCTAAAATGTTGAAAGCACTTCAAAAGCATTAATGCAGTTTTTAACATATCATTTTATCATCATTATTATTATTTTTCCATATGAGCTACTTATTATACTTTCCTGCTTGCATTTCAAAGTAGGAAAAGACTAAATGTTAAATTATCAAATTTTCTAGATTTTCTCCAGATGAATAAATGATCACCCTACCAGAAAACGTTGTAGAAGACACGGCTGTTTGACTGATGAGATCAGAACAGATCTTTAAAGAAACTTCACAGGGCTCTCACTTATATATCACACAGTTGACCTGGCTACCCATCCCCCCAACACCCACCTCTAAGTTACGTGTGATTCTGAAGAACATGACTGACTTGTTCAGTCGTGAAAATATTCTTAAGAAACAAAGTTTCCAAGGGAAATTGGTTCTTACAGGTGAATTTCTGAAAAGAATTGCCATGGTGAAAGAAATTAATGCTTTTGTTCACATTTTTCAAGTCTGCTCCACTCGATGGAATTAATTTACCAGTGGGTGATTAGCGTCTCCCAAAATGTTTGTATAGATATATATATATGTGAATAAATACCCAACATGCACAAGTATTGTAGCCCTTCTAAATTGTATTGTAACGTGCAACCCAGAGAAATAAAAAGCACAGCAAATAACACAAGCGGGCTAAGGCTTCCTTTCGTGATGCATCAATTACAGGTTCTGTGAATCCTTCACATCCCCAGGCACTGAAGAAGAGAGAAAACTTTTGTCACAATGGAAGCAGAGATCCTAATCATAATAGAATAAAGCAATACGGTATATTGTGAATATACTCATGGCTAAAGGGCACTGACAGGCACAGAGATTGATATCTAGCTGCTTGCCGAAAGCCTGCCGGACTCTGGAGGTGAACTAGGGTCCCCGATCATACACTGTGTCTTCTGGTCGGCCACAGATCCAGAGAACTTGGTGGAAAAGGATGTTAGCAGTCTCCATAGCAGTGGGTTAGACCTTGTTTAAGGATTAATCTGCATGACTTACTGCAGTGATTAGAAAAATGGTGGTATACCCATTGGAGTTTGGCAGATCGGTGATGAAGTTGACGGACAGGTGGGACCAGGGTCTCAGAGGGATAGGCAGTGGTCGTAGAAGGCCGGCTGATAGTTCTCTGGGGGTTTTAGACTGTGCATAAACTTGACATGCCTTAACATATGTCGTAACATCATTGGTGAGTGAAGGCCACCAGAACGAGTTACGTACCAAGGCTGTAGTCCTTTGGATGCCAGGGTGTCCTCTGCTGAGGGTGGTGTGGATCCACTGAATCCTTTTTGGCGCTGAGTGTGTGGTACATAATGCTTGGTTGGAGGACATTCAGGTGTGCTCTTTGAATTTCTTCCATGATGTCCCAGCTTATGGGTGCCATGATGACAGTAGGTGGTTATATGGGCGCATTTTGGAAAGAGCATCAACTTTGCTGTTCTTACTGCCAGGGCGGTAGGAGACTGTGAATTGGAATCTTGTCAAGAAGAGTGGCCATCGGACTTTTTGTGAATTGAATCGCTTTTGCCCCCTTGATGTATTCGAGGATTTTGTGGTCGGTGATTACTTGAAACAGAGGGTCAGAACCATCCAGCCAGTGGCACCACTCTTCTAATGCAGCCTTCACGGAGAGTTTCGAACATCAAAGTGCCTTTCATAGAAGAAACCGTCCAACGGCTAGTATCCAGGGAATGGACCCCCTCAGTCGATACTGAAATTTTCAAAATGTAACGATAAGAGTCTTTCTGCAACACTGGTAGTACAGAGTAGCAACTCAATCAGGTACCCGCTGACGGGCGGCTGCTTTCAAACGTTCCCGTTCCTGTTTGGGTGCGCTTTCTGTGAAGAGCACTCGTGGTGATGTGGCTCGAGCGTACTTAGTTTCGTAAATGGACTACTAGTACTGAGCCTCATGACGTACTGTAGGCCCACTTCTGACTTGAAATAATGTTGGTTAAGTACCAAATTCCTTTCAAGGCAAGTCATATCACTCAGTGGCCATCTTTGATTGGCCATCTTTTTTTTAGTTTTATAAATGTTGTGAAAATATCAATGTGTTGCTTCTAATGTTACAAGCACTTCGACATTAGTAATACAATGGCATTATTGTTATTATTATTTTAATTTTTCATATTTTTAATTTTAAGATAGCTACTTGAACGGGTTTCAAAGTAGGAAAAGACCAAAGGGTTATTGCCACATAAGTTGCCTTGAATTTCAACAGAAGTCTAGAAGACTGTGCAATAATGTTTAATAACCGATGCTGCTGTAAATTGCAGATTATCCAGAAGAACATGGCTGACTTGTACGGTTGTGAAATGTTCTTAAGAAAAAAAGTTCACCTGTTTTTCCTCAGAACAGCTTCAGTTTCTTGGTGATGCTATCAAAAACTGCATGAAAAATGTCACTGTCAACAAAAAGATTTGGGTGTTTCCCAACCAGAAACCCTTGATGACATGTGAAGTGCAGGGCTTGACGCTTACCTTTTTCCAAGGAACACGTGCTCCTAAATTAAAAAATTTCAGAGCGCATTAAAAAACTGTAGGGGCGCAATGCAAATTTTTCAAATTAGGTGTTTTAGCTTAATAAGGGGCTATAAAGAGACATTTTACAAGCACAACTATTTAATTAATCAGAATGCAGAAAGTACACAAGATTTTTAAATAATTTTGCTTCAGACGCTATTGAATAGGCTAATTATGTATATATATTAGTTATAGAGCTATTAAACTGTATGTACATTAGGTATGTGACGGTATAAAATTTTCACAATAGTCATTGAAGCTTTTGTCACTGTATTTTATTTGATTTTTTTTATCACAATATATAATTTATAAAAAGTGAAAAAAGTGTTGTCCTCCTGACTTTATTAAAAATACACAAAAATATAAAGTAAACAAGTGTTTCAAGATTAGAGTGCAAAAGATTGTTCAAATGAACGAAAGAACAATAGGTAACACTTTACAATATGGTCCCATTTGTTAACATTAGTTAAAGCAGGCTAACATTAACTAACAATGTGCAATAGCCAATTGTTGCAGTAGTTAATATTCTTTGTTAGTTTGTTTGTTAATAAATGCAGCTTCAAAGGGCTCTAAACAATCCCAGCCGAGGAAGAAGGGTCTTATCTAGCATAACAATTGGTTATTTTCTAAAAAAAATGACAATGTATATACCTCAAACGCTCCTCTTGTCTAGCTCTGCGTGAACTCTGTTTTTTTCCAGTTCATGTATGTCGAAAAACTCCCATCTCATTTTCTCCTCCAACTTCAATATCGTCCTACATTGCTGCAGAAGGACTGATATAGGTTTAGTAATTGGACTAACTAGCTAGCTATCTGGCTAACATCTACAAATACATTACAAAATGTAGCCTTTATTTTGTTGCCTTTGTTGTCTGTTAGACTACTTTAGCCATTTCATATTGCTCACGTTTTTCTTTGTTGTAATAAGTAGGCTACTTGTTGTGGGTTGCATTTTTCTGTTTGGGAGTAGGCTATAACTCATGTCAGGTCTCTTCAATGTTTTAACAGATTCAGGCGCATTTATTTATTATCACAATTTATTTACTGCTTATTTATGCTAATACTTATCAGCATTTATGTTATATCATAGTAACGTTTAGAAAAATCTGCATTTTCTGAATTTTTTTAGTGGGGGGCAGAAATCTAAAATCTGGCCTAGGGCACCACCTGGGACGGCCCTGCTCTCTACACACACACACATAGTGAATAAGGACATTGTGTGATAGGATCATCTGTTGTTAAATGTGCGTATGAGACTTGGCAATGATAGTGCTTGTGTAACTGTATGGAATGACAGAAAGGTGAAAAGGTGTTTAATTATTTTTATTGAGAGATAAAACTTGTCAGTGTTGGGGCTAAGTCTTTTTCTCCTCTTAGACAGTATTTCCTCTTAGAACACTCTTTCACATGGTACAGGAGGCCAGGGTACAAAGAAACTGTAATGCCAATGTACAGTACATAGATGGGGGTAGAGATGTTTCTAAATTCTCCAGTATTCAAGTGGATCTTCAGCTCTTTGTATGTTTGTCTCTGTAAGGTCAGATCGCATCAGAAGTGGCATTTGAACTTTGTTCGCTCTGGTCTACAGCACTGTCCAACAGAAGCCAAAGGTTTCCACCTAAGAAGTGTGAGGAGAAAAATATTTGATTGGAAGTGACTGTCCATGTATATTGACTGAATATAAGACATATCGACAATTATAAAATACAATAATTAAAAAATAATTAAATAAAAACTTGAGCTTGATGTGGGTTGTTGGGTTGATGATGGTGCTTCTGTTGACTGAGTGCTTGACGATTTGGATGGTCTTTCATCTTCGGCCCTGATGACATTAGCACATTCAGCTTTTAGCCGTTTGACAACCTCTGTCATTTTAGTTTAGTTGAGGAAACCGCTTTCCATATTTGCATACTCCCTATAATGGCTGACACTGAACAGAATTTTGCAAGTCTTTACTATCTTTTTTTTGCAATCCACCCAACTGTAGTCCTTTAATCACATTCTTGTGCACATGACCCAAACTTCCAAATACTAAAGTAATTAACTTACAATGATAGTCAAATTGATCAATAGCTTCAACACACACACACACACACACACACACACACACACGAGAGAAAAAAGCTATAAAAATTAAAACAAATTACTTCAAGCGTATTCTTAAAATTAAGTGCCATTGTTTAAAAAAAAAATGCTTTATTGACTGATGTTTCATAGACCTTCAGTTATGTTTTAAAATTTCATGCCATTTGTATGTAATGTCACAGTATTTTCACCTCCTAAATTACTACGTAAAATGTACAATTTACTCAGGCCAATGTCATTTTTTTTGTATGACGTTAAAATTCTTTTTAGAATTATTGTACATAAATAGGTTAAGCAAAACAAAGGGGATGATTTCTGAGAACTATTTAACTGCAGGCATACATTATGGTACAGAACAAATATTTCGAGCTTCCCTTATTCGGTCCCTTATTTTATAAAGAATTGCAGTTGTACCTTATTTTCCATTTCTGAAGTTAATTGGCAAACCTAATGATGACGTAGTTATTTTTTGACTCCCCCGACAGCGGCACCTTGCTCAAACTATTTATTATCAATATTAATTTATTAACAACGTTAGTTGTTGGAGATATGGGAGCAAAAATACATTGAATTACAAGGCTGTAGAGCAGTGGCTTTCAAACCCTGGGGCGCGACTCTCGGGTGGTTGGCGAGACTTAAAAAATAGGTCGCCCGGATGATTCTTTCAAAATTGCAATGACATTGTGATAATCAGAAATATGGGCTGGACAAAATATATGTCATGTCAGAATAGATCCCTGATAGCACACGTACATCTCGGAGATGTCTATTTGACATCTGCATTTACATCTGGAAGACGTATTTTTTTAGAGTGTTTGCTCATCTGCAATGTGTCTATAGGACGTTTCCTTTTAGATGTTAAACAGACGTCTATTAGATGTCTTTAAGATGTTTATGATTTAGAATGTATGTAAAACTGACATCTGGAAGACGTCTGTCAGACATTTATAGACAGCAGATGCTATCCAGATCAAGAGATCTTTAACAGACATCTTGCAGACGTACGTGTGCTATTTGGGATGTGCATGAAGGCAAAGTACCCTCTCTAAATTCACAGAAGCACTGACAGTGATTTGATTTTGGTACAGGTCTCAAAATAGTTGAGACGGGGGCATGTTTACCATAGTGTAGCATCTCCTCTTCGTTTCAAAACAGTTTGAAGATGTCTAGGCATCGAGGTTATGAGTTTCTAGAGTTTTGGAGTTGGAATTTGGTCCCATTCTTACCTGATATAGGTTTCCAGCTGCTAAAGGGGCGCGTTTAGTGTTCCCTATCGATACTCCACTCGTACTGCGTCTTGCTAAAGACGCTATGGGAAAAAGCCTTTTTTCTCCTTTACTGAAGCCTTATTCAATCACGCAGTGAAACTGCACGATCATTGGTTCGCGCAGTGTGTTAAAAACGAACCAATGTGTCGGCAGCGGAGCTGCACGAGCCTATGGCGACGGAGCCCGCCAGAATGGGCGGGGTTATCTGGCTATATAATCGGCCGTCTCGCCATAGGATCCTCAGATTTCTTCTCCTTCAGCGACGACATCTCGCCTTCGCTGATCCCAAGAAGCCGCCTCGCCGTTGACACGCCTCGCCGCTGAGCCAGAGACCTCCTGCCAGCTGAGATGCCGCTTTCACCGCGCTCCAGCCCCGCAGAAGCCCCGGTCTGTTCGCTGCCGCCATCCGGTGAGTGCTATAAAAATGCATATTTCTCGGCGTTGTTGCAAGTGCCGCAACAGCGAGTATGGCTCGTGCAGGGAATCCTGCACGATGCAGAAGAGCAATGAGCGCGCGCCGTCTGTCTGGGTCTCGTCCACGCACTGACTGTGCGCTTACCGAGACGGAATGCTCGTTCGAGTATGAGTCTCGCTTTCCCGCTCGCTGTCCACCTCTGTGGAGGCACCTCCGCTCTCCCGTTTCTCCTCTCTCAGCAAAGCTCGGAGAATGAAACATCAGAGCCACGGAGCTTCCTGTAGCGCTCTGATCCGCCGGTATTCACATGTGAGAATCAGAGCTCCTCCTTCATTGAGCGGTTCTATTCTCTTTGGCGAACCGGAGTGGAAAGCTATGTGTGTGCGTCACTGAGACGGCGCTCGCACAGGCAGCCTGCTTTCACCGAAAGCCGGGCTTTGCCCTGATTTGCTCGCAGTCCTCTATGTAGCAGGCCCCGCCTCCCCCGCTTCTCTTCTCCCAGTCACCTCGGAGACAGGAACAGCAGCTCGCGAGGCTGAGCAATCAGGTTTGAGTGATTTTTCGCGCCGACATAGCCCCGTGTGTTTCACTCTGCATACAGCGCTTGATCTGCCAGCACATGTGGATTAGCGCCTCTCATTACATTGAGTGGCTCAATCCTTCTGTGCACATTGTAACATGCAGCACTGGGCGGCCCCGCCTCTCGCGTTTCTCTTCTCCCAGTCACCTCGGAGAAGGAGACGGATAAAAAAAAAAAAAAAGGCTTGAGTGATTTTTCGCGCCGGCATAGCCCCGCACTCTGCGTACAGTCTTTGATCTGCCAGTGTGTTTACAACAAGGATTAGCGCCTCTTGCAGCTCTTTGATCTGCCAGCGCTACTTTCATTATGAAAGCGTCAGTCTGTCCCTGCTGCCTCATGGTCCCTTTCTTCAATGAAGGTGGCCACGCCTCCCCTGCTCTAGTGTTTCTACTCTCCCAGTTATCTCGGGGAAGGGTTCGAGCGATCAAGCTTGAGTGAATTTACGCCAGCGCAGCCCCGCGTTTCACTCTTTGATCTCGGCTCGCCTTCTTTAGTGAAGATGGCCCCTCCATGGCAATGAGTTTGTGGTAATACTGTTGTGAACACTGGGCCCTTTCAAAAAGCACCCACACAACTGATCGCTGTAAGGAAATAAAACACAAACATTTTCAAAAGAGAGCACATTCCTCTCCCTCTTATCACGAGCTTCAGGTCCCTGCTAGGCGGCCTGCCACTCGAAACAAATTCAACCCCTGACCACACGGGCCGAGGCCTGGCAGGCCATCCCCGGATTGTCAGAGTGGGATACAAGGATAATAGAATGAGGCTATGGGTTTCCTCTTCCTCCTCTCACGAGCAGTCGATCGCTCGAGTTTATCCAGCCCCTTGCCACGCGGGCCAAGGCCTGGAGGGCCATCCCCGGAGTGTCAGAATGGGTTATACGGACAATAGAACGAGGTTACTCACTCCAATTCGCTCGCAGACCCCCGCGCTTCAGCGGCGTGGTCTCCAATTCTGTAGACGGCGAGAATGCTCACGTTCTACGTTCAGAAGTGATGACGCTGCTGGAAAAAGGAGCCATAGAAATGGTTCCTCCAGCTCAGAGCGAATCAGGCTTTTTCAGCCATTACTTCCTCGTTCCCAAGAAGGATGGCGGCCTCCGGCCCATCCTCGATCTCAGACGCCTGAATCGCGCCCTCATGAGGAGGTCGTTCAGGATGATCACACTGAAGCAGATCCTCGCGCAAATTCGCTCAGAGGACTGGTTCTGTTCCCTGGACCTGAAAGACGCATACTTTCACGTCCAGATAGACCCCCCATCACAGACGATTCTTGAGATTCGCCTTCGAGGGAGTGGCTTATCAGTACACGGTCCTTCCTTTTGGACTGTCCCTGGCCCCACGCACTTTTACGAAGTGCATGGACGCGGCTCTTTCCCCTCTCAGGCAGATGGGAATCCGCATTCTCAATTACCTCGACGGCTGGCTCATTCTGACCCAGTCAGAGGTACAACTACTCTCACACAGAGCCCTCCTCCTCAGCCACCTAGAATGCCTGGGGCTCAGGGTCAATTTTGCCAAGAGCGCGCTGTTTCCCAGCCGATGGGTGTCGTTTCTGGGAACAGTTTTGGACTCGGCTCAGATGAGAGCTGTGCTAGCGCTGGAACGCGCTCTGGCCATTCAAAAGCTCGCAGCCTCCTTCCAGAGCAGCACCGCTCGCCCCGTCAAAGCGTTTCAGAGGATGCTGGGCCTCATGGCAGCAGCATCGCCGGTGCTACAGTTGGGCCTGCTTCGCATGCGGCCCCTTCAGCGCTGGTTGAAACCACGGGTTCCGCGACACGGTCGCCTACACATCAGGGTGAGCCAGGCCTGTGTAACGGCCCTGGCCCCCTGAAAGAACCCACGATGGTTCAGAAAGGGTGTGACCATAGGGATGGTCTGCAGCAGGAAAGTTGTCACGACAGACGCCTCCAACATGGTTGGGGGGGGGGCGCTGTGCGAAGGCAAACCGACCTTTGGCCTTTTGTCGAAGGCGGAGCGGAACCTCCACATCAACTGCTTAGAAATGCTAGCAGTGTGTCGAGCCTGCCAGTTTTTCCTGCCAGAGCTAAAGGAACGACATGTGCTGGTCCGCTCAGACAACATGTCTGTGGTGTCCTACGTAAATCACCAGGGAGGTCTCTCCTCGCAGCGCCTCTTCCTTATGGTAGAGTGACTTCTGGAGTGGGCTCAGCTCAACTTGTGCTCGCTGAGAGCAGCACATTTGCCGGGCAGATTGAACCAAGGAGCGGATGTGTTATCACGGAGCAACGTCCCCTCAGAAGAGTGGATGCTCCATCCGCAGACGGTTAGAATGATCTGGAGAATCTTTGGCAAGGCCGAAGTAGACCTTTTCTACTCCAAAGACAACTCTCACTGCCCAGCCTATTATTCGAAGGTCAAGGACGCGTTGGCCCACGACTGGCCCAACCTCCTCCTTTATGCATTCCCTCCGATCGCTCTGATTCCTCAGGTCATCAGGCGAATCAGGGATCAACGACACAAGGTCTTGTTGGTGGCCCCCCTGTGGGAGAACCAGCCTTGGATGTCAGAGCTGACCCAGCTGCTAACCGCAGCCCCCTGGCCCGTGCCCCTGAGACGAGACCTCCTCTCTCAGGCGAACGGTTTATTGTGGCACCCTCGTCCCGAACTGTGGGCGCTTCACCTCTGGCCGCTCAACGGGAGCTTACCAGCCTCCCAGAGCGAGTGCTAAATACCATTTCTGAGGCTAGAGCCCCGTCTACGAGACGCCACTATGCTCTTAAATGGGCGATTTCTCCGAATGGTGTTTAACCGCGGTGAGGACCCCCCTGCTTCTGAGTTGGCGGTGATTCTGTCCTCCCTGCAGGAACTGCTGGATAAAGGACGCTCTCCCTCCACACTCAGGGTGTTCGTATCGGCTATAGCGGCCTTTCACGCCCCTATTGCGGGCCAATCAGTGGGCAGGAACAATGCTGTTGTCTGCATTCTGAGGGGTGCCAAGAGGCTGAATCCGCCTCGGCCCCTTACTGTCCCTACGTGGGACTTACCCACTGTGCTGAGGGCCCTGAGGGGACCTCCTTTTCAGCCGCTCCAGTCCACGAACCTTCAGTCACTGTCGCTGAAGACTGCTCTGCTACTAGCACTAGCGTCAGTCAAGCGAGTAGGAGACCTGCAGGCGCTCTCTGTGAGCCCTGCCTGCCTGGAATTTGGGCCAAACGACTCCAAGGTCATCCTAAAACCAAGGAATGGATACGTACCTAAGGTACTTTCCACTCCGTTCAGAGCTCAGGTCATCACACTCTCCGCGCTTCCTCCCTCCGAGGTGGACCGGGAGTTAATTTTGTTATGCCCTGTTAGAGGATCTACTTAACCCTACGGATCTACTTTGAGCGTTACGCCTCCTTCAGGCGCACGGAACAGCTCTTTGTTAGCTTCGGTAACCGCGCCAAAGGGCTTCCGGTCACGAAGCAGAGACTCTCTAAGTGGATAGTGGATGCCGTTACGCTGGCTTACTCTTCCTTGGGCCTTCAATGCCCCATTGAAGTACGAGCCATTTCGACTAGAGGCATTGCCTCGTCATGGGCCTGGTCTAGCAGTGTGTCCATTACAGACATTTGTGTGGCGGCCGGCTGGGCCTCGCGTGCCCACATTTGCAAAGTTTTATATGCTGGATGTACCGGCCTTGCAGGCCAGGGTCCTATCTGCTTAGATGAGTATGACTTACGTGGTGGGAACAACCCTAACGGAGAACTCTTGACTGCACGGGCACTCAAGCTCTCTGATGGGTTCCTTACATATCTCAGCCCTGAAAGTGCTGAGTATGTGAGGAATACATGGAATGACCCGGGCCGAGCGTGACCTCTATGAGCTCAGCTCGCTTTAGCCCGAGTATACTACTTCCCTCTGAGCATGGAATGCTTATGGAGGTATTTTACACAGTCGTTCCTCTACCATAGCACGGCGTGATTGAATTGTGTTCCCATAGCGTCTTTAGCAAGACGCAGTACGAGTGGAGTATCGATAGGGAACGTACTCGGTCACTATCGTAACCTCGGTTCCCTGAGATACGGAACGAGTACCGCGTACTTTGCCGTGCCAGGTAGCTGCACGACTCATTCGTCGCTTCAGTCAAAGTAAACCTGAGGATCCTATGGCGAGACAGCCGATTATATAGCCAGATAACCCCGCCCATTCTGGCGGGATCTGGCGGGCTCCGTCGCCATAGGCTCGTACAGCTCCGCTGCTGACACATTGGTTCACACACTGCATGAACCAATGATCGTGCAGTTTCACTGCGTGATTGAATAAGGCTTCAGTAAAGGAGAAAAAAGGCTTTTTCCCATAGCGTCTTTAGCAAGACGCAGTACTCGTTCCGTATCTCAGGGAACCGAGGTTACGATAGTAACCGAGTACGTTTTTCAGCAAGTGTTCCCGGAGGGGCCCCCCTCGGTGGATTTTGCGATCGATTCTGGGGTAGAGATGGGTATCGTTTACATTTTATCGATACTGATACGATACTTATCAATACAGTTATCCATACTACTCTCTATAATTTTGTGCAAACATAAATGATGTAAAAAGATGTTGAAAATTTCAAGTTATTTTATTACTGCAGTTTACATATGCCTCCAAGCAAACCGAAAAAGGCACATAAAGCTCTTTTTTTTATATAAAAAGGCCCTTCAAAGCGAGCGAGCGAGAGAGAGATTTCCTCAGCATACCATAGCACAACATATTTGAACATCGTGTGCATAGGAGCACAACAGAATGTAATGGAGAATTCTGGCGTCTCTATTTTTATTAAAGAAAATTTAAATGTTGACTTTCTCAGGGAGCGGGCGTGATTTCTCCTAACAGAGTGTCCCTCTATGCTTTAGATGTTTTATGTTTTATCTCTGTTTTTATCTACATGATAAAAAAAGGGTTATTTTTAATATGTACACTTATTTATAGTGATTCTCCAATCAGGATTTTTACAGACATTCATTCAGGTCCTGAGTTTCATTTTTGAAAAAGGGGTGAATTCCCCTCTTAGATGATTCTTGTGGGAGGGAGGATTTTTTTTTTTTGAGTGGTGGAGGGGGGAATTTTTAGACTTTTTTTCCCCAAAAAATATGTAATTAAATGTTTGATCATGCTATGTATTTTTGTTTTTACAATGGGGCAATTGTTGAGAGTGCACACTGGAGAGCGCACGAGTGCTGAATAGTTTAAATACTGGCAAACTTAAAGAAATGCAATTATAAACTTTAGTGATGATGCATGTCAATCGTGCAGTGTGCAGCTCGTTTATAGTGCAGACGCGATGTGGTGATATGAAGCCATTTGTTGTGCATTAACATTGAACATTGTAGTATGAACATTGGGACGCAGGTCATGAAATCACAGGTAGGTGAACTTGATCAGCGTTTGAGGTAAACTCTGCAGGGCAGTGGCCCTCCAGGACTGGATTTGAGGAAACCTGCTCTCAGTCAAGGAACTCATGTCCTCGTAAGTCCATTGCAAAATGGCACTTGAATCAGATTTGTCCTGAACTTTTCCTAAAAGTCAGATGTACAGACATTGATGTGTTTGACACCTTTGCAGAATCTGGTTCTCAAGATGTGCACAGTACTGAGGAAAGTCTTCTATATCCACCTGACAGAAATGCTTTGACTGCAATTGTCCTTTACTTGCTGAACAACAAGAAATTGTCCTGCTGTCCTGCCAAAGGATGCTTGTTCAACACAGAACATGGAGACACTGCCCAGGCACCTCATTCCACAGGAAACCTTTTGCGCTGTATGCCCAGGAAAGATTCCTCTTTTGGAACCGATCTTAATTACACAGAAGAAAAGATTGTCATGTTCCCTGGCATATTGGAAGGTGTGTATGATTTAGGAATACATTATTGTTTCTCAGGTTTATTTCATAAGCACAGGCCCTACATGTAGTTAAATTACAGCCTACAGTGATCCCATGGCTAATACATAATTATTTTCCTTCCATTTTTACCGATGCCAGGAATGGGCAGAGGGATGCATCTGTAACTTTGCCTGTTCTTGAGACAGTCTGTACAGGTAATCTTCACTTATTCACAACTTTAATGCACCCATCCTATTTTAATAAACATGTGACTTGCATGTTTTTATCACATACCATTTTAATCATTATTTTAAAGAGTCTTTGATGTAAGTATTTGGATAGTTGAAGACTTTATAAACAAGCATACCCAGGTAAAAAAAGAAATACACTTAAGCTATACAGATATCTACTGTATGTATTTATTATATTTTTATTTTACTATATCTAAGTGCATAATAAATGTGCTATTTTGGAGCAACTTTAAGTATGTTAAGTGCTCTTTAGGATATGCTTAAGATGAACTTTAAAGGGATAGTTCACCCAAAAATGAAAATTTAATGTGTATCTGCTTACCCCCGGGGCATCCAAGATGTAGGTGATTTTGCTTCTTCAGTAGAACACAGACAAAGATTTTTAACTCAAACCATTGCAGTCTGTCAGTCATATAATGCCAGTCAATGGGACCCACGGCTCTGAGAAAAAAAAAAAAACCATACACAGACAAGACCAAATTAAACCCTGCGGCTCGTGACAATTTAATGAGGTCTAAAAACACCAAACGATTGTTCTGTGCAAGAAATGGAACAGTATTTATATAGTTTTTTTTACCTCTGATCCAATGCAATGTCCAACTGTCCTGAGCACGTTCACACAACAGCCGGCGCGTGACTTATCTTCTTCTTGCTTTACGGTGGATCGCAGACTCTATCTCTATCTCTCAGACCGCCATCTATCTCTCAAATGGACCATTGACACGCCTAATTGAGATTGTAGATAGAGTGTCAATGAAAACTTTTGATTTGATAGTTAAACGTGTATGTTAATGAATTCCAATCATTCGTAAATAGGGCGCTCGTGCACGCTCGTTCACAATTAGCATAATCCCCAACTATGAATTACAGCTACGCAAATTGCGTGTCCAGGAACACAGTGGAATATTCTGGACTACTTTCTCAGGTTTGGCTCCAGTATATTGCATAAATGCAAAAATGACTAATAGGCCATATGCCGAACAATAAATATTGAATAACGTGTGTCCACCAAAGAGTTTTTAGCCAGCTTAAAAAAGTCAGGCACTCTTAAAATGACCTGCTTGTGGCGCTTGAAAACGTTTTCGTGCACAAAAAGACACTTCAGTTGCAGTTTCGAGACACTTTAGTTGCTATGATTTGGAATATCCATAGCAGCAACGTATTACTAGTATCTAATTTTTAAGAACTACTGGATATAAAAAAGCAGTAACCAGTAATATTGACTTCTCCATTGCTGTAGGCAGTCATTGTACAAGTAGGATGGTTGGTCGCTATTTGTCTCACCCGTCCTGTATTTACAGCTGGGTAAATAGTGACAGTGAGGAGCACTGAGTTTTACGGTTATCAAATAAAAAACATTCCAAAAGAGGGTAAATGAAGTGCTGTCACGTCGTAAAAAGGTTCAGGAAGCAGTAGCGAGGGAAACGAGAGCTTTATTAAAAGCCAGACGGAAACACAGGTGGAAACACAGGATGATGGTGATGACGCAGGAACCGTGATGGACACACAGATGGCCGAAGTGAAGAGATAATCCGTGAGTGCTGAGTGATCCGGAACAGAGAACGCCAACAGGAACGGGAAACAGGTGACCACACTGGAAGACATCAACAACGATCTGGCAACGGCTAGAAGAACTGGTGAGTATAAGTAGCTGAGATGATGAGCTGCAGCAGGTGCTGCAAACGAGACACAGCCGAGACAAATCAGCGGTGATGGGCAGGTCACGCCCACAAGCACCTACACACAACATGACAACACTGACACGAGACGAGGAGAAAGCAATGGATTAGTGAACCGTGACAAGTGCATCAAAATTCAGTGTCATCAAGAACACAATGTTTTTATTTACACGTGGTAGGGAGCAGGGGCTCGTTCTTCGTACGTTGCTTAAAACATCCGAGATCAAATGAGACATCCGAGATGATTTCATCGTGCTAGTCATGATCCGGCCTTCGAACACACCTGTTGTTGATGATTAGTATCGCTGGATTGAGTTATCTTAGATAACTGCGCTGGTTTAAAAGGGGATATGTATCGATAGTAGAAACACTGATCAGCAACGCTGTTATTGGTTGCCCACAATGGCCAAAGAGCGCGCCCACTTTTTCTCTGCGGCAGAACAAGAACTCTTGATGGAGGGCTATGGGGAGTTCCAAAATTTAATAAAAACGACAGGGAACACCTCAAAGGCTGCAAAAGCCAGGAGAGAGGGCTGGCAAAAAGTTGCAGACAAATTAAATGCGTAAGTAGTGATTGTGTTAGAGGTTTTCAATCAGTTATTACAGTATATGTACATTAAACATTTTCATACTTTAATCTTTCATATTAGAGCCTCCACAGGACCCACTAGAAATTGGGAACAAGTAAAGGTGAAATACAAGAATATTCTACAAAATGGTAATAATTAACTAAAATAATAACTAAAAAGTTTCTATGTGTCTTTTCCTGTGTACCTCATTGTAATTAATTTTTATTTCTTTCTCTATTTCTGTGCAGTTTTACATAACACACCCACACTTTTACCTGTTCCCATGCAAGTGGTGGCTGAAGCATGTGCAGTAAGTGGACTTGTCCTTTTTTTTGTTTTTCTCAATGGTGAAATCAATATCAATAGTGGAGACACCGTATCACTTTGTCATACCATTTATTTTCATTGCACAGGGCAGTGAAGAGACCCTCTCGGATGAGTGTCCTTTGGAGGAAGTACCTGTAAGTGCATAACTACACATAAAAATGCACTATATAACATACCCTATAAACTTATCAACTAATGTCCTTTATATTTTTGACCGCAATATGAGTTGCAGGAGTCTGCACAGAGGCCTGCAGAGAGGGAGTCTGCACAGAGAACTGATACAGAGGTGGACAGTGTTGCATTGTTTTTTTACTTTCAGTTTTAATTTAATTAATTCAATTTATTTTCTCTGCAAATGGCACAGGGTGACATCCGTTCCCTCTATAAACGTAGCCTACAGCAAAAGGTTGAATATTTGCATTTAAAAAAAACAAAAACTGAGGGGAGAAATGGAGCTCCAAGAGCTAATGAAGAAGAAAATTGCTCTAGAAATAGAGTTGCTGCAAAAGGAACTTCAGAGTAAGTACTAAAACACTTCACATTTCAGAGCACTACTGTTGACCTTGCATAACAATATCTCTTTACAGGCAAAAGATGACCCTAATTTTATTTTATTTTTTCTCAAAGAACAACTAATAAAAATCATTGAATCCATATTTGCCTTGTCTTTTTATTTATTTGTCTTAATTTTTATTAAATTATTCTCAAAAATGGTGTTCCACAATCCTGTCCCGTGTAGCTCTGCCACTAGGTTGATCCAAGTGCACTGGCTGGAGGTCATCATCAGGCTGCAGTTCCACTACAGGGGTCCTCTCCTTTCTAATGGTGGCAATGTTGTGTAATACAGCACATGCGACAATAATGCCGCATGCCCTGTCAGGTGCAACCCTCAGACTTTTCAGACACTGAAATCTTCCCTTTAGTTGCCCAAAGGTCATTCCAATGCGTGCCCTTGTCCTGGCTAGAGCTGCATTGTAACTGGTTTGTGGTCCAGGGAATGGAGTCATAAAATACTGCCTACAGGCGTAGCCCCTGTCTCCAACCAGGATCCCATCGTAATCACCTGTACAATGGTAAAATGCAGTTCTGTTAGGCCCACAATAAGTGTGTGTAATACAGTGAGCATGACATTAATATCCTTACCACGTTCAAATAATGTGCATAACTGTGACATTTGGCTTCCACATTTGTGATATGACACCTAGAGTCTAAGACATTGTAGTCAATCAACTGCATACTTATGGAATACATTGTATATATTACCAATATAAAATATTAAGAATATTTATACTTAACTCACCTGCACATTTATACTGTGAACCCCCTTTCGGTTCACAAAATCCCCTTCATTTGGGGCCTGGTGGGGCCTTGATATGAATGTGTGTGCAGTCTATGGCACCAATCACATTAGGGAAGCCTGGGGGACAATCGATTTATATTTACTAGTGTGGTCATATTCATACGATCTTCATTAACAAGTAGAATGTACCTGCAATTGCGAAATAGCTCTGTTTTACAACTTGGGGTCTTAAGTGGCTTGGAAAGACTACAAAAACACCTAAAAACTGCTTTAGCGCCAGGTAAACTTTACGAATGGCACGACAGACAGCACTTTTGGCCAAGTTCTCCGCATCCCCAATAGTGTACAGGAAAGTGCCACACGCAAAGAATCTCAACGCGATGCACACAGTTTGTGCTGTGGTTAAAGCCCGACTCCGACGAGTAGAACTTTTAATATGAGGTTCTAACAAGTTTATTATGTAAATGACACCCTCACGTGAAAAACGATATCTTTCAAAAAGTACACTATCGCGCTGTGCTAATGGATCCTGTCTGTGTCGCAAAACGCGATTAATTCTAAAAGCTCTGCGAATTATCCTCGCACCTTCCGCAACAGGTTGCTCTCGTAAAAACGGGCAAGACATGGCTGCGACAGACTTCCCTATCTCCTCCGCTTATAAAGCCGCGATCTAATCCTGTTTACATGAAATAAGCCTGCTCCCGAGCAGGTATAAGCTTGCGCACCTGTTGCTATGACAGCAAGTCCAGGATGAGCGTCGAAGAACCAAACAATCCAAGATCATGCCAAATCGTCAACAATCAAATCCAGCTAACTGAGTTAGCGACGTACGAAGAACGAGCCCCAGGTGTACATTTATTTTGTACCAACTAACAATTTGAAAATATTAACATTTTCATGAATTCGAAAGTTTACGTCAGAATGGCTTTACGAACGATTTACACAGAAATTTGTTCTGCTCATGTTCCATTGTTTGTTTTATTTTAGTTATAAATCTGTGCATCAGCGCGTCTGTTGTTGCATGTTCGGACGTTTCAATGCTACTGTTTTGCTTTGAGGTTGTTGTTTTTTTCTTCTTGTTTTGTTCTGCAGCTTGCTTGCCAGCGTGCTTGTGGGGTGCTGCAGTGTCCCGTCCTTTGCGGGTTTCTAACTTGCAATTGTTGCTTGCTGTTTAAGTCTTTTTTTTGTTTTGTTTTGTGTGTTTGTTTCGTATTCCTGGTGAAATAAGATAATTGTGCTCCTAGTGTACAAACTGGTATCATTTTAGTAGTTTAAACTGATTGTGGTGCTTGACTTTGGAGCTAGTGTTCCAGGTTTAAATGTTGGGTTTCCATTTTTCTTTTTCTTTTTTCTTTTCCTTGAAGAACAGAATTTGTCAAATTGATTTGTGAATTGATAGAAATTATATATATCCTTGTAGGTTTAAGAGTGAAATGGGGAAAAATTATTTTCTATATACTAGTTCTGTTGCTTGGAATAAATTACCTGGGTATATACAAGAAGAAAGTATTTTTAGAAGGGAAGTTAAAAAATGGTTGTTTTATCATTGATGTTTTCTGAAGTGTGGGCGATGAGTTTCTGAATTTGATGTGTATTTGCACTCCATTTATGTTTTGTTCGACAATTTTTGAGATATTTGAGGACCACAATGGAAATAAGCCGAATGGCTTTTTTGTGTATTTTATCCTCGACATTATTTTGAAATGTGTATGAACTAGTCTTTTTTTGGACTTTTTATATAATGTTCTAAATTTTGTCAAATAAACAAACAAACAAAATAGTCTTTTTCTTCTTTTTGTTAATTGTGTTGTAGTGTTATATCAGCTTGAATTGTGCTTTTCTTTATTTTTTTTGGTGTGGGAGTCATTTTCAAATTTTGCAGTTTTCCTTTTTCATATTTTTGAGTGGAATTCACTTCTGTGCGAGTGATTCTTTTTTGGGGAAATGTGTGGGCCTCTGGAAGGCCTAGTCTTTAGCCTGCCTTACTACTGGTGAGCCCCAGTTCCTTGCGTTAGTTTATTTGTTCTTTAATTTGTTTCTTTGTTTATTTGCTCCTGCGTCAGTCTAACCGAGACTTGTCATAGCACTTGCATGTTGTTGCTCTTTTGTTGGTCTTGATTTGCATTTTTAAGTCGCTTTGGATAAAAGCGTCTGCTAAATGACTAAATGTAATGTAATGTAAATATATATATATATATATATATATATAATATGTATATATGTGTGTGTGTGTATATACAGCATATATATGTGTATATACACACATATACATACACACACACACACATACAGTGTTGGGGAAAGTTACTTTTAAAAGTAATGCATTACAGTTGCGTTACTCCCTAAAAAAGTAACTAATTACGTTACTTAGCTACTTTTTATGGAAATTAATGCGTTAGTTACACAGCGCACTGTCAAATGCCCACGAGCAGAATTATCTGTATTCATATGGCAATTTTCTTAGTGGTTTGGTCTCTTGAAACCACGATACTTGTGCAAAAATATTGAATAAAATATGTTGAATGAATGTAAAATGCTTTCTTTGTTGGGATAAGAAGGTTCATCTATTGGAACTTAGAAAATAAGAGCAAACAATTTTAAGATCAAATCATTTTAAATGTAGGTTTGTCTAAAAGAAAGAATAATCTTTTATCTGGTTTAGTTGTTTTTAAAAATAAATCAAATCTCTTTTTTAAAAACATTGCATCAAACTTAATAGGTAAGCTGATTATCATTTCATCGTGCATTCATCACATATTTATCAGACTTGTAAAAGTATCATGACCCTTCGTAGAAGTACTAAAAGTAAATCTTATAAAACAATGAGCATCGATTAATAACTTTGTTAGAACACAACTGATATGAAACTAAAGCCTGAATAAAAGCTTACCAGATGTAAAGCAATTTTATGCCTTTAAATCATACTTGATTTTGGAAAAAGTTTGAAAACTAGCTATCTGAACTGCTGACCTTCCTGAATGCTGTCTGTGTGTGTGTGTGTGTGTGTGTGTGTGTGTGTGTTTGTGTGTGTGCGTTTTTGTGACATGAGGACATAAATTTGTATAATGACACAGGTATAACAAGGTGAAGGTGACTTTTCAGGACATTGACCCATGTCCCCACTTTTCAAAATGCATATAAATCATACAGAGTGAGTTTTTTTGTCTCCTGTGAGGGCTAAGTTTAGGTGTAGGACAATAGCACATACAGTTTGTACAGTATAAAAACCATTACGTTATGATGTGTTAAATAAATGTTGAATACTTGTTAATTTATGATTAATGATCAATGTTTTGTTTTGCTTTGCTTTAGTAACATGTTTGTTCCTTAATAAAAATAAAACACGGTTTTTACTTGAGTCTCTTTTTAGCTTGAAATGTTTGTTTTTATTAGTGGTGGGCCGTTATCGGCGTTAACGTGAGACTCTTATCGGGCGATTAAAAAGAAAAATATCGCCGTTAATCTATTCTCAAAGTTGGGTTGGGAGCTGGGTCTATACTACGCAAGCTATGATGACTTTCACCTTGATATTTTAGCGCGGATGTATACCTAGCCGAATTGCACTGTAGGGGGCGAGAACGAGTCTTCGTGTGTTTGCTTCAGGGAAATTTTATTTTTAAGAAGCTTCCCAATGGAAACCTCGACAAGACTAAGGTTGTTTGCACCTTGTGCAATGCGGAATTAGTTTACTGTAGGAGTTATTCCAGTCTCCTAAACGCAAAGCATCCCTTAGCTAATGCAGAAGATGCCGGGCCAAGCACTGATGTAGCGCAGGGGAAGAGTCGTCGTCAAACTACTATGTTTGAGTGCAACCGAGGCAAGCCCGTCAGCACAGCTCTATCAGCCAAGCTAACTAATCTCCTCGCTCAGTGGATTGCTATCAGCTGCCGGCTCATCAGCGTGGTTGAAGATGATGGGCTCGAGCTTGTTCTCCAGGCGGCCACAGGTGACCCATCTTACAAATTACCTGCGAGGCGAACTATCATGAGGAGAATACATGACCAGCACGCCGCAGAGAAAGCCGCAAAAGATGAGAAGATGGTAGAGGCGAGGTGTGTAGCACTGACTGGGGACCACTGGACATCTGTCAACAACGAAAACTACCTCGGCGTTACTGTACACCTCATCGATGCCAGCTGGGAACTTCACTCCTTCGCTTTAGGTAGGCTACGTTATGTCATTTTAAATTACATAATTTAATTTAATTACTTACCCTATTAATTACCACGACACCACGAATTCGACAAGTTCAGGAGCCACTCGTGCAAGATGTTCCAACATGGTGGAATTCCACCCTTGAGATGATCAAGCGCTTGAGGCGCAACAGAGACGCACTGCACACAACGCTGTCTCAGCAGAAGCACAATCTGGCCCTCCCAACAAATGCTGAATATGAGAAGTTGGCAAAGCTAGAGAAACTGCTGGAGCCATGCAGGTATGGTCTACAAAGATAGCGTGTTCATGAATTGGCATACAAGTTATTTTAAATGTCACTTTGTATTTAAGAAACACGTGCCCTTAAATGTAATGTGATTAAGAACTTTTAAAAAATGTGTAATCTGAGTTAAATGAATCAGTCATTAATTATTTATTGCTCTGTTTATGTCTGTAACACATGATCAACACATGATCGAAGTGAAAATGTCCTCAAACACACCTAACCAACGCATCTATGATAAAAAGAATGTCGGTCTTTACTGTGAGAAGCCTTATGCAAAAATCACAAGACATCTCAAACAGAAACATTCTGGAGAAGTTGAAATTGCAAAGGCCCTGTCATATAAGCAAGGCTCACCCATGGAAAATCTTTTATTAACAAAAGTAAGGAACATGGGAAATTACCACCATAATAGTGCAGTCCTATCCACTGGAAAAGGGGAGGTCATACCAAAAAGGCAAGCAATGTATATGTCAACAGCAACTGACTATCTGCCTTGCAAGTTTTGCTTTGCTATGTATGTCAAAACAGACCTCTGGAGACACCATAAGCGTTGCAAATTACAAGTAAGAGAGAATATGCCGGGGAGGCGGAAGGTTCAGGCAAGCTGTTCCCTGGTGATAAAATCGGACTCATTAAGTCTATGACTGGGTGAGAGAATGTTTCTAAAAAATGGCGAAGTTGGACGACACCGGGCCGATATTAGAAATAAGATGAGGGAACTTGCCAGACTACTTCTTGTGGCAAGAGCCATTGATAAGGACATTGTTGCTTTGAAGGACTTGATCAACCCAGCAAAGTTTAACACAGTACTTGAAGCTGTGAAAAAGATGACTGGATTTGATGAATCGACAAACAGATTTTCAGTTCCATCAACAGCACTGAAACTACGACATGCCCTTGTTAAAGTGTCACATATTTTGCAGGGGGAGGCTTTACGCCAAGAGGACGAAGCTTTAAAGGGAAGAGCAGAGCACTTTAGTAAGTTAATTGAACTGGAATGGACAATCCATGTGTCATCAAATGCACTAAAAACATTATACCAGAAAAAATAGAATAGCCCGCAAATTCTGCCTCTAGCAGAAGACATCAGGAAGCTTCAGAATCATTTAAAGTGCCTCGAGGAGGTCAACAAAAAAGCACTCATTGACCATCCATCCCAAAGGTCGTGGAGTGATCTCTCCCAAGTGACTCTGGCACAGCTAATTTTGTTCAATCGACGTCGTGAAGGTGAGGTTTCTAGGATGGAGGTTACAACATATGTGCAGAGAAACCAAACCAATATGCAGGATGAAATTTTGGAGAGCCTATCACGTTTTGAGAAGAAACTATGTGAGAATCTCACCAGAGTAGAGGTACGAGGGAAGAGAGGTCGGAAAGTGCCAATACTATTACCAGCAAATGTAAAGGAATCAGTGGAACTTCTAATTAAAACTAGAGAAGACGCTGGGATTTCCCCTAGTAATCCCTACATATTTACAGTAATTTGATTATAGATCACAAGAGAACATGCGTGGATGTGACAGCTTAAAGCGATATGCCAAAAGCTGTGGGGCTAAACATCCAGAGAACATCACTTCCACTAAGTTGAGAAAACATGTTGCCACAGTATCTCAGTTACTCAACTTAAAAACACACGAACTTGACCAGCTTGCCACATTTATGGGACATGACATTGATGTCACTCTTCAGGGAGTTTTATAGACTCCTTGAAGAAACGTTGCAAATGGCAAAAGTGAGCAGAATTATTTTTGCCTTGCAAAACGGAATCAGCAAATTTCAAGGAAAATCTCTGGAGGACATAACGCCTAACATAAATTGTAAGTAAATGATTTCTGTGTATTGTTCTTTTTAAACAAGGCAAAAGCTCTGTACTTGCTTAAAACTTTTTCAGTTTTACATAATGTGATTTACATAAGTATTTAATCATTTTGTTACAGTTGAAGAGGACTCCAGCTCAGAGTCAGAGGATGTTCATTCTAAAAAACAGACAAGTCAAGAGGCTAAGTTTTTATTTTGAATTTTTGACATAAGAATTAAAAATTCTATACATTAAATGCAACATGGCTTTGATTTATTCTGCCATTTGAAGTGTTGTTCTCTATGTGGTTTCAGAAAATTCTGATACTGAGGACGATCCTTCTGAAATAAGGGCTCTTAACTCTGGAAAGACTTCAGCCTCAGGAGAGGCAGTTGGATATACGAGTAATCCACAACTGCCATTAAATCAAAAAGGTATGTTATTCCATTCACTATAAACCATACAGAAGATCTTGACATTTGTTTTTAGAATTGACCATGGTGTATTATGTTTTCAACTTTAAATTTAGCTTATTCATTCCCTCATATATTTAATAACTAAATTTCTTTCTCTTCTCCTTTTTTTAAAAGAAATAGTAAAACCCAGAAAGCCCTGGTCAGGAACAGAGAGGAAAGTCATAGAACACTATTTCAAGAACAACATTAAAGAAATGAAGGCTCCTGGAAAAGTGGACTGTGAAAAATGCTTAAATGAAAACAAGATTTTAAAGGATAATGGAAGAGATTGGAAAGCAGTTAAATACTTTGTGCGCAACAGAATAACTTCGATGAAGAGAAATTTGGGTCAACAGTATCGGGCCCTATATCCCTGAGAGCTTGCGATGTGGAGTATCAATGTTGAATGTCACAATACTGAGAGCTCGTGATGCACCACACACCTTACGAACAACCCATATTTCTGAGAAAACGTTGGCCAATTCTGAGTGTGCTCCACACAGGTGAGTGGGCTTGATAAACCACCTGTACGAGTCACACTCCTTTCCTTATGCACCAACACTTCACGTTTCTGGGGAATATTGTGCAACCCAAATGAGCATCAGTGTGTCATAGCATTGAAATTATTGACTACAGCTGGTTTTAGATACATGTCTAAACATTTTAAGCAACAAAGCCTATTCTGTTTGGGCCTCTCAGTTTTTAAATGCCTAGCTATGACTTTGACTTAAGCCACTTTAAAATTGCACAAATTTATTATTATTGTTACTATTTTCATTTTTAGTTTTATTTATACAATCTATTACCAACTTTAATTTGTCTTTTTTCATTGTTATTTTACACAAAGCAAAACGCTGCTTATTTGAAAAGTACTATAGAAATAATTATTTATAGTATTATATAATGTTATTGATATTATTATTGTATACCTGTAGCCACTCATCACTGACGGTGGAAAGTCTGCACTACTGTAAGGGGTGGGGGCGAATCACTTGGAAAACCATCCCACACACCATTAGGAGTGTGTGTGCACTTTAAATAAATTCTGCCTTGATTTCATTAAAGTTTCTTGTTCATTGTGTGTGTGTGTGTTCCAATGCAACAAGTCAACATGTGCAATAAGTGCTTTTAACAACTGCCAATGTTAAAATGTTTTATCATCTGAGTCAGGTACCATATTTCCCTAGCTAACTGATCTTGCAAATCTTACCATAAAGGTAACACTTTCTGCTTATATTTAACTTATAAATATAAGATTTTACGGTGCAAATGTAAGTTTGGTTAAGTGATTTTAAATAATATTCTTCACTTGAACAAAATCAGTTAATTTCGCTTTCATTGCTACGGCACTTTTGGCTCACTGTACAAAATTGAAAGGATTTTTAGGCTGGTTTGGCTATTGCTACCGGAATGGTGAATCCATTAAAACTCATTCAGTCATCAATCTCATGTTTCCAGTTTATTTCTCAACATGTAGGAGTAGACATTTCTTTGATACCAAGTGCTGGTAATTGTTGGTTTCTGATAACCCATAAACAAATAGAAACAATATAACATTAACACAAATCAACTTGAACAAATCAAGTAAATCAAAAGAAACTTACATTGTCATCAACACAACAATTCCACACAGGCCATGTGAGTAGAGAGGCTTCTCGCACAAACAGAGGCTTGATTAATAAAAGGCCACAGGTGATCTTATCACGACTCAGTCAACCAATCAGGTCACAGTATAATTTTCTACAGCCGCCCCCAAATGTGTTAACATTTGCATACAAGAAAATTCATACTACTGTAAATTCATACTACTGTACTGTACTATTCATACTACTTAAAGCTTCCCATCACTCAGAATTTCAGCAACTCTGATTCTCCCATCAGAACTTGATAAAGTCTTGCTAACGGTCCCTACCAGCCAGCGTCCACGAGGAAGCTGGGGGTCCACAATCATAACCTTTGTCAAGGGCACAATAGGATTTCCATCAAATTTCCACTTTTGACGAATCTGAAGATTCGGAAGATAATCCTTAATGAAACTGGCCCAGAATCGATCTGCAAGAACTTGACTGTGTCTCCACTTTCTACGGGTAAGTAGCTCTGAATCTGCATACATCACTTGCGGGAGAGATGCATCTCGCCGCCCCATCAATAAAATATTTGGGGTAATGGGATCAAGATCTGAAATATTCGAAGATACGTAGCCAAGAGGTTTTGAGTTTAACAACTCCTCAATTTCAACAAGCACAGTATACAGAACTTCCTCAGAAACAACTTGTGTTCCCAGAACCACTTGTAACGCTGTCTTAACAGACCGTATCTCTCTTTCCCAAGTACCTCCAAAATGGGGAGAGTATGGTGGATTAAAGGAGAATTTAATTTGTTGGAGGGCAAGCATCTCCCGAAAAAAAGGGACTAAGCTGAGAAAATGCTGTCCGAAGTTCTCTTTCTCCTCGCTTAAAATTAGTCCCTTGATCAGACAATATTTCATAGGGCCGACCTCGGCGAGCTACAAACCTTCGCAAAGCCAGAAGGAAACTATCTGTGTCCATACCAGAAAGTAGCTCCAAATGAATACACCGTGTTGTCTGGCATTTAAACATAATGCCCCACCTTTTCTCATGACGGCGACCTATTTTGATGCTTAAAGGCCCAAAACAATCCATACCCGTTGACCAAAAGGGAGGCTTATACAATCGTAGTCTGGACACCGGTAGATCAGCCATTCTGGGGACTGAGGGCATACCTTTCCATTTCCTACACTCAAGACATGACCTCTGAATTTTCTTTATTAACTGTCGCCCTCTCAAAACCCAGTATTTCCGACGAAGATGGGCGAACACTCTTTGTGGTCCTGAATTACACAAAATTTAATCAAAGTCAGCAACTAAAAGTTTGGTAATATGATTCTTTGGGTCTAAAACAATTGGATGTATAGCTTCAGAATCCAAATCTTCACTTTGATGGAGTCGTCCACCCACTCTTATCAGCTCGGTCACTGGATCAAACTCGGGTGCCAAGTGAACTAAACGGCTTTGTCGAGGAACTTCATGACCATCTTTAAGCAGTTTATATTCCTCAGGGAAATCCTCCATCTGGGCTTGACGCAGGAGATGCAATTCTGCTTGAGTTTGGAAAGGTTTAGTGTCGTCTCCAAATACCAGAGAGAGAGTTTCAACTGGTCGCTGCAATCAACTCTGACCAGGTATTAAATTGAAGCATATCAGAAGCTGGGGAGTTTATTGGTACCCGATTAAGTCCACAGAACAAAGATTTTCTAAGTTCTGTACCAACCTCATCCGGACTTGAAGCTGGCAATTTTGGCCATTGCTGAGAGTTCAAGTGTAAAAAGGTAGGTCCTTGAAACAAAGAACTTGTAGCAGACAATTCAGAAAGCTTCTTGCCTCGAGTGATGTCATCTGCTGGATTGTTTGCAGTGTCAACATATCTCCATTGATCCGGTCTAGTACATTCAAGAATCTCTGTGATGCGATTAGCCACAAAGATCTTGTACCGCCAGGATTCAGACTGGATCCAAGTCAACACAGTTGTAGAATCGGACCATAATGTCACTGTTTCGATATCCAAAGTGAGTTCCTGTTGCAACAAGTTTGCTAGCTGAGCTCCAGTCAGAGCAGCACACAGTTCTAAACGAGGAATAGAAATGGTCTTCTTTGGTGCTACCCTTGAACGAGCCATGACAAGAGAAACAGAAATCTGACCATCTCCACTAATCAGTCGCATGTAGGCAACTGAGCCATACGCCTTCTCAGATGCGTCGCAGAATATATGAAGCTCTCTTCTAATTGGATCTCCCCAGTTCTTTCTTGGACCATACCACCGTGGTACTTGGATTCTAACCAGATCAGGTAACTCATTTTCCCATGCAAACCAGCCTACCCTTATTCCTTCTGGAATATCTGGATCATCCCATTCTCTGGTAGGCTTCATCCATAACTGTTGCAAAAGAATTTTAGCTCGTGTCGTGAATGGAATGATGAAACCCAGTGGATCATACTGACGAGCAAGTATTCGATACAAAGCACGTAACGTTAGAACATCATACTCCACTGGACGATGCTTATAACTCAAGGTATCCTGCAAGCAGTACCAACTCAATCCAAGTGTACTCTCGCATGGATCGGTGCAGTCACGGCTCAACCATAGATCAGTGTCTACTGAACGTGCATCAGTTGGTAAATGGCTCACCACAGGGATTTTATTACTGGCCCATTGCCGAATTTCAAACCCACCTTCAGCTAACAAAGAACGCAAATCCATGAGCATCTTTTTTGCTTCTTGACTCGTTGGGAAACTTTGCAAATAATTATCCACATAAAAGGAATGCAAAACAGAAGATTGGACATCTTGAAATTCGGCAGGAAGGTTTTGCACACATTTCTGAAGAGCATACGTAGCGCAACAAGGGCTACAAGTAGCACCAAATGGCAAAACCTGCCATTCATAAACATTTCATTTCTTCTCATATTTCGCCATAAGAAACGTAACAGTGATGAATCAAAAGTCAAGAGGGGGATTTGATGGAACATAGACCTGATGTCTCCACTGATAGCAACTGGATGTTCTCTAAACCGTAGTAGGACTCCAATCAAGGAAGGACCCAACACTGGTCCAGGTAACAAATATGCATTCAAACTCTCACCTTGATACTGATAGGAACAATTAAATACCACACGATGCTTGCCATTATGTTCCACAAGATGGTGAGGAATATACCAAGCTTCATCACTGAATTCAATCTCATTAGGCTCCAGCTTCTTCACACATCCAGTGTAGTGGCGGACCACTCTTAGCTGGGACGTATTGCTTAGCTTCTTTGACAAGCTATCCAACACAGAGAAACTTAAATTGTACCTTTTTTGAGGTGGATGAGATGGGATTCCAGCAGATAGGTAAACAGGGCAGGTAAGCAGAGCAAGGCAGGCAGCAGGCAGGTAAGTAGGTTGGTTCAGACAAAGCATGGACTCCAGTAATCCAACAAACGATTGGTAAGTGGTTGAAAAATGGTGGTCAAAAAAGGCACAACTTAATATCAAAAATAATGTCCAAATAGTGTTCAATAGTGATTCAATAGTGTTTCAATAGCATTTCAATAGCATTGTAAAGAACTGTATGCTTAATACGTTCCAACAGCTTCCTTGTTCTTTTGTTTTTAGAAAGGTGAGAGGCGGCCATCTTTAACTTAAAACATTCTCACCAACCGTCAAACTAAAAGTCCCTACAAAATAAAGGACCCTAAATCTAACAAAATATACCAGTGCTCCAATAGCACAAAAATTGACATTAAACTCAAAATGGCTCCTACATAGCCGGCCCCTTATAGCTATTGCAGGAAGCAAGCTATAACTAACTAAATGTAATTTTACAAGGAGCCATATATTACTCCCTTAAACTCATTATGCATTATTCACAAGGATAAATGAATGCAAAGATTCAGTGTATGCATATGTACGATAATGTGTGCACGTGCGCAAGTTCATTCAGGTCTCACTCAGCTTTAGGTTGCTGGCCTTCTACTAGCAAGCAGATCTTACTGATAGGTCTTTCAAGCTGGCTTGTTTTGGTTTGAAGCCGTACACTGTGGACCAAGCCTTTGGAGTCAGGGAAGGCTTCAGTGACTCTAGCCAGCACCCATGATCCTCTCGGTGCTGTGCTATCGGCTACTAGCACGACGTCTCCTGGACAGAAGTTACGTCTGACCCGAGACCATTTTTGCCGTGTTTGCAGAAGAGGGAGGTACTCTCGAACCCAGCGTTTCCAAAATAAGTCGGCAATGTACTGGATCTGTCTCCAGCGACGTCTGGTATAAAAACCTTCTTTCACGAACAAACCTGGAGGTAAAACATGCTGCACCTTAAGCTGCAGTATATGATTAGGCGTTAACAGCTCCAAGTCATTTGGGTTATCAGAAACAGTCGTGAGTGGACGGCTATTGAGAATGGCCTCAACCTCACACATTACTGTTTGAAGGCCTTCATCATCCAGATACTGCTGGCTGGTGACTGACCGTAACATCATTTTGATCATGCGAATCAACCTCTCCCATATCCCTCCATAATGGGCACCATGGGGAGGGTTAAATGTCCATTTCACTCCCTTTTGGAGCAGACTTTTTTCAATTTGTTGCATGTTCCAAGATTTCAAGGACTCTTTTAGTTCCTTTTCAGTTGCAACAAAGTTTGTTCCATTATCTGACCGCAACTCGGACACTGGTCCTCTTCTGGCAATGAAACGTCTGAATGCATGAATGCAAGAGTCAGTATCAAGTGAATGTGCAACCTCCAAGTGTATAGCACGGCTGGTAAGACATGTGAAAATCACGCCGTACCGTTTTACAATGCTGCGACCTCGTTTTACCTCTAATGGCCCAAAATAATCGACCCCTACATGCGTGAAGGGTGGAAGGTCAGGGGTCAACCTGTCAACTGGCAAGTCTGACATTTTTTGTTCACCTGCACTCAACTTGATTCTTCTACACCTGGTGCATTCATAAACTACCTTTCTGGCCAAAGTGTTGGCGCAAGGAATCCAATATCTTTGTCTGAGTTTGGAGAGCATGAAATTTCTTCCACTGTGTCCAACTTCTTGATGGATGTGCTGAAGTAAGAGTTTGGAAACGTGATGGTCCTTAGGGAGAATAGCAGGGTGTTTCTGCTCAGTGGGCATTGCCATTTTACTCAGACGTCCACCAACCCTTAAGATACCATTGGCCAGAAGAGGATTTAGCCTGTAGATGGAGCTGTTTCTGTTTATATTTTGCATGCCTTTCTGCAAACAGGCTCTTTCTTGTGGGAATCCCTGCCTTTGGCAAAACTGTAAGATTGCGACCTCAGCATCCTCTAGATCACTGATTGATAGTACATATGGACCTGTCTTTTCATGTTTTCCTTTTCTTGTGGTCATGATATGTCTGTTTAGATCTTTCTTGCCATTCTTAAGTAATTTCAACAGAACAGACTTGAACCTCAGGAACCATGCCACAGCTTTCTTAAGCCCCATCCAAGTTGAGAAATAATTCATGAGGTAAGTAGTGGCATCACAGTTTTCCTTCACAGCAACATTGACAGTGACAACTCCTTTTCTTAATCTGGAGACAGAATGGGTTCAGATGGAAGCTCTGGCCAGCAATGAGATGGTTCCTTCAGAAAGTCTGGCCCACTGATCCATGTTGTTCTTTTCAAGAATATGTTGACATGTAGTCCCCGGGAGGCGTAATCGGCGGGATTGAGTTTTGTGGCTATATACTTCCATTGGGAGACATCTGACCCACTTCTGATGACATTAACACGGTTTGCCACAAAGGTTAGGAATCTTCTGCTTTCATTCCGGATGTACCTTAGAACAGTCATGCTATCTGTCCAAAACAGAGACTTTTCCAATTCCATATGCAACTCCTCAGATAGCATCTTGTCCATTCGTACGGCCAAAACTGCAGCAGTGAGCTCCATTCGTGGTGTGGTCATCAGTTTTAAGGGAGCAACTCTGGCCTTTCCCATTATAAAGGTGGCGTGGACCTTTTTGCTGCCAGTCAGTCTAAGATAGGTAACTGTTCCATACCCAAGGTCACTCGCATCACAGAAGTGGTGCATCTGTGCTGTTTTGACATCTCCAAAGTTGTTTGGTACAAGGCATTGGTTGACCTTGAACTCCCTCACTCTTGGAAGATCTTGCCACCATTGCTTCCAGGCTTGAGCCTGGACCTCTGGCAATTCTTCATCCCTTCCAATGTTCTGCTTGCACAACTCTTGCAAGATGTGTTTTGCCGGAAAGGTGAGAGGTGCAAGGAATCCAAGTGGGTCATATATAGAACTGACCATAGACAGAATCCCACGTCTGGTGCATGGACGCTCCTTTATGTTCACCTGGAATGTGAAAGTGTCTTCCTTAACACACCACTGCACACAGAGAGCTCTTTCCACTGGCAAATCTTCTATGTCAAGGTCAAGATTCTTTATGTCCTTGGCCCTCTCAGGTTCTGGAATGGAGGCCAATACAGCTCTGTTGTTTCTAATCCATTTGGTCAATTTAAAGCCTCCAGTTGCACAGAGTAATTTCAGCTCTTTACAAAGTCTAATGGCATGGCCCTCTGTGTCCACCACCTTCAACAAATCATCCACATAGAAGTTGTTCTTGACTGTGCTAGTTGCATCAGCTGAGAAGCACCCCTTGTTATCCTCAGCTGTCCTCTTTAAAGCATAACTTGCACAGCTAGCTGATGATGTTGCGCCAAAAAGATGTACGATCATCCTGTACTCTTTCAGTGGCTGACTAACGTCCCCATTTGGCCACCAAAGGAAGCGCAAAAAATTCACATGATGAGATGGGACCTTTACTTGATGGTACATTTTCTCCACATCAGCCATGATAGCGATGTTGTCAAGACGAAAACGGACTAAGACCCCAATTAAGCTGTTTGTAAGATTGGGACCTTGAATGAGTTCATTGTTCAGTGAGGCACCCTGATAAGCTGCAGAGCAGTCAAATACCACACGCAAGCTCCCCTTCCTTGGGTGAAACACACCATTTTCCATTTTCCTGCATCAACTGGTCTTGGGGTACAAGTTCAGCATGTCCGCATGATAGGACCTTTTCCATAAATGCCCTATACTCATTATGAAAGTCACGATTCCTTTGAAACTTTCTTTTTAAAGACAATGCTCGTTGCTCTGCCATGTGACGGTTGTTTGGCATCATAGGATTATCCTTCTTGAATGGCAAAGGCAATTGATAATGTCCATCCACTAATTCAACAGAGCTGTCTATTATCTGCATGAATTTGTGGTCTTCCACCGACATTTGTTTCTTTTCCTCAAAACACTTTTCTGGGAAATCATGGTTGTATTGCTGAATCAAAAGTTCACTCAGGTTATCAACAGAAATCAGATGTGCATGAATATATTTCTGACCTTGCTTGTTGATGCATGCATCCTCATTGTGGAGAAGTCCATTCACCACCCATCCTAGCAGTGTTTTAACAGCAAAGGGTCCATTACCCTGGCTATTGATAATTCTCCAAGGTTCCATCAATTTGGGTGCATTAATCCCAATCAGAAGGTCAATCCCAGCATTAATGTTGGGAATATCAACATCTTGAAGATAGGGCCATTTTCGAATATCTTCTCGTCTGGGGATATGTTCCCTGTTGACTGTAATTTCCTGCTGAGTGTAAACTTCAGGTAATTTTATGAATTCCTTTCCTTCCAAGCTACACACTTCCAGGCCCTTGACTACCAGACTGTTAACAGATTTCTTTTGCCCCATAGTGCGCAGAAGTATTTGCTGATGTTTCCCATTAGCATTCAAGTTCCTCCTAAGTTGTTCTGTGCAAAATGTTTCGGAACTCCCTGGGTCAAGGAAAGCATATGTCTGAACTACGTGATTTGAATTACTCATTTTGACTTGAACTGGTATTATTGCAAGTGTACAATGTTTATCACTACATTCAAGTGCCTCTCTTTTCAGTGAAACCAACCCACTGCTCACTGCCCTTTTGTGTGTAGGACCTGCATTACCCTACTCTTTCATTACATTTTGAGGTATATGCAAGATACTGGGATGTAATTTTGAACAAATTGAACAGGTTTGTCTATTTTTGCAAGTCAAACTCATGTGTCCTTTAGCAAGACAACCAAAGCAGACACCTTTAGTCTTTAGCAGCTCAACTCGAGCGTTGTGAGACTTCTTCATCAGCTCTTGACATGACACAATCTCATGCTCACCATTACAGGCAGGACAGAGTTTTGATGAACTGTTTTTGGGCACATTTGATACTTGCATTGTGCTCTCTGTGTTGTTCTTTGGTGCAACCGATACTGTTGTGGCAAAACTGCTCCCTCTGCTCTTCTGCATGGAACTCATTGGCTTGCTACTGTTAGCGGCTGTTTTTGGTGGCCTTCTGTTTGAGGAGCCGTCTTGGAGGTTACCAAAGACTGGGTCTTGTAGAATCCTGGCCTGCCTTTCCAGGAAGAAGACAAGATCGGCAAACGTGGCTCTTGTTCCTGTTCGTTCCCTGATGTCAAAAGCATGTGATCTCCATTTTTCTTTCACTTTGTAAGGCACCTTGGAGATTAGAAGCCTCAGGTTTAATGGAAGGTTCAGCTCATCCATGTACCTTAAGGTGCGCATTACATTACAGCATCCACGGAGGAAAAGAGCATAACTGTACAGAGCTTCTCCATTGTCTGATGGGATATTATTCCAATTTAAGGCTTTATCCATATAAGCATTAGTAATTTTATATTCATCTCCAAAATGAAGTTCCAATAGCCGTTTTGCCTCTGCATACCCTCTATCTGCATCCATATGAAGGCAACTTCTGACCAGCTCTTTAGGTTGGCCAGAGGTGTACTGTTCAAGGTAATACAGTCTGTCTTGGCTATTGCTGGTGTTTCTCTCAATACAGTGTTCGAATGCCTGCATAAATGGTCTGAAGTTCAGAGGTTCACCACTAAACATGGGTAGATGCCTAGTTGGAAGTGAAGTCATTTTCTGTTGCTGTGCAATAAGATCAACAACAGCACCCAGGTTGCTGGTATCTGAGCTTAAAGGAGCATATGGAAAGGAAGTACCTGCAGCTGCTTGACTGGTCGGATTCAATTGTAAGGTCTGAACAGGCCTTTGTGACCTCCATGGTCTTGTATCCTGTGTTAAAACCTTTTGCAATGGTGTTTTGGGAACAGTAGAGATTCTGGCATATTCCACTGGTGAGGATTCTGGATGAACATGTTCCTTGATTCTGTCATAATTGCTCTCCAGATACGCATTCATGCCATCTCCTGGCAATTCTGAAACTTCTGTCAATATGAGTTTAGAGTTCATAGATTCAGCATCAATGCTCTGTAACACTCGCACTTTTGCATTAGCTGCAGCCAACTCTGTTTCAAGTTCAACTCTTTCCATTGTATTTTGCACTTTAATTCTTTCCATTTCCAAGGCGTGTTTTTCTTCAGTCCTTCAGTACGTTGCAATAGAGCTGCCTTTTCAGCTTCAGCTTTTAAACGGGCGGAAGACACTGACGAAGATTTTGAGGCAACACTGGCACCAGAACGTGAATGTTCTACTTTACTGGCACGTGCTGCCACAATGGATATACTGTCTAGAGGAGACACCACAATTTGGGGTTCATAGCTTTGAGCATTCTTCCACATTTCTACCTCATTCAAAAATGTTTCAAAGGTTTGCATCTTTGGTTGGTACCAATCATCATTGTCACTTTTCTTTTCCTTTTCCTCATACAGCACTTGCACAGATTGATGCGCATCTTTAAATTCATCCAATGCCACATGGAGATGTTCAATGCCTGTGTCAACGGCTTCAATATCTCCACCTTTCAATAATTCCTTTAATTCATTCATTTTACATGTACACACGCCAAGTTTTCCTCTGCGCGTTGCGCAAAGCTCTTTAAGTTTGTCATCAGCCATATTTTAGCTTTTTTGAGAACAACAACAAAAAGATTCATTTAAGCTTTCATATGCGTGAACAAAAAATCATTGACCGCTCCAGTAGCAAATCCAGTAATAAACGATAATGCACTCCAATAGTGAACTTGAAAGGTAAATTCTCAAAAGATCCAAAACTTTGTCAACTCCAAAGTATCAAAAAAAAAAAAAAAAAAAAACTTTTACGCTTCAATATCAGTCAAACAAATGCTTCCATGGGTTCCAAACAATTTGATTGTGAAGCAGTGTAAACGATTGCAAAGTTCTTTACTTAATGTAGTGGCGGACCACTCTTAGCTGGGATGTATTGCTTAGCTTCTTTGACAAGCTATCCAACACAGAGAAACTTAAATTGTACCTTTTTTGAGGTGGATGAGATCGGATTCCAGCAGATAGGTAAACAGGGCAGGTAAGCAGAGCAAGGCAGGCAGCAGGCAGGTAAGTAGGTTGGTTCAGACAAAGCATGGACTCCAGTAATCCAACAAACGATTGGTAAGTGGTTGAAAAATGGTGGTCAAAAAAGGCACAACTTAATATCAAAAATAATGTCCAAATAGTGTTCCAATAGTGTTTCAATAGCATTTCAATAGCATTGTAAAGAACTGTATGCTTAATACGTTCCAACAGCTTCCTTGTTCTTTTGTTTTTAGAAAGGTGAGAGGCGGCCATCTTTAACTTAAAACATTCTCACCAACCGTCAAACTAAAAGTCCCTACAAAATAAAGGACCCTAAATCTAACAAAATATACCAGTGCTCCAATAGCACAAAAATTTAGATTAAACTCAAAATGGCTCCTACATCCAGCTTCAACGAGTTTCTGAATCTCTTGCTCATAAATAAGCGCACGATCTGGATCCTTAGCCAGCTGTCTTTCCAGTCGACGCAAAGCTGGCATTACTGCCTCGGATGGTACTTTAATTACTGGTGCATTCTTAGCTCGCAGTAAAGGAGTCACATATCTTCTAATTCCATTAATTTCTTCACACTTTGTTTCCCGTTCCAAGAACTCAAGAGCTTCCTTATCTTCCTTAGAACGCAGGGCATGCTTCGGAGTTGGAGAGAAAGGAAGTACATCAACTTTCCATAATTTCTCCACATCCTGGTGCAACTGATCCATGGACAGTGAAGCTTGGAAGAAACACTGCGTGATTGAATTAGTCTTCTCACCTAAAGAAGTCGGTCCCTGCAATGTTCACCCCAGGCGAGTATGTAAAGCAGCTGGACTTCCAGGAGGACCGAAATGTAAGAACAAAGAAGATGAGGATAATCAGCTCCCACTAATAACAGAGGTTTCACCTTCTGAAACTCTTCCAGAGGGATGCCTCTTAGATGTTGATAGCGTCGCTGGAGCATCTGCACTGGGTAAGTCTGCTCAGGTAGATCAAGCATTTGAGCTGTAAAAGCTCCTCGTATTTGGTATTTACTCTACTTATGATCAGCTGACGAAATTGAAAAGGAAACATTTGCACCTTCAATTGTCTCTGAGCCTTGCCGGATGGTTCGAATAACCAATGACTCTGCCGCCCCATGAAGACCTAAAAATTCTGCCGCAGAAGACATAAGCATGGTTCTTTCTGAACCGTCATCTAATATGGCATACGTCTTTCCTTGATGGCTCAGAACTACCTTCACAATTTTCAAAAGAACAGAGTTAAGACCACTTGGTCTGCTCAAATAATATATCCCAGAATCAGGTTTGTGTACATTCACATCATGCAATATTCCTAGGTGACGATTCTGACATTTTGGACATTTTCTTTGCAGGTCACAACTAAACGCTCTATGGGCCCAACCACATCTCCAACAACGATTGTTATCAGCAATCCACTTCCGTTTTGCTGCTGTATCAAGATTCTGGAATTCAGAACATTGACTAAGATGATGATCAGTATGACAACAGTAGGTACAAGATGGTTTACGGCCCTCATTCCTTTCCTGTGATCTAATAATTTCAGTTTTCCTTTTCTGAGTGGGTACATTTACTTCTGGACTTACCCTATGAAGGAAAGCAGCTGACTGAAATTGGGACTTGGTAGGCCTCCCTTCTCTTATCTGGGACTTCACACCCTTTGATTGTTCAAATACTTGGACAGCTAGATTCTGACATTCTGATTCCTCTTCCAACCAAACAGAGAAACTAACCAAGTCATAGGGCTCATCTGGTCGAGTAGTTTTAGCATATCTTGCAAAACTAGCGACCTGCTGGGCTGGAAGCTTACTAAGCAATTGATGGACATGTGATGCGCAGAATAACTCTTTTGCTCCTTCATGATCCCAGGACTGAAGCATGCCAACAAGAGCTTGAACTCGTAGAGCAAATTGACTAAACCCATCGGGATCTCCTGATCGTACAGCTGACAAGTTCTTAATAGCAGCAATCTCCCGAAGCACCAACTGATGGGGTTGGCCATACCATTTCTGGAGAGCCTTCAAAGCAGTAGTGTAAGGCTGAGAATGATAGGCATAAGCCAAGGCTAAATGTCGGGCTGCATCAAACTTCAAATGATCCAGAAGAATGTGATACTTATATTGCTCAGTTTCCTCTAAGGGCATCAAATTCTTCAAAGCCATGTTCAACATGGCAAACTCATAGGGGTCATCACTCTTCAAATACGGAAATGAAAGTCTTTAAATAAGGGCTGACCTTGAGGGCTGTGAAGCAGGCATCTTTGTCTGAGGCACCGTCACTGCTGTCGGAATGGGCCTACACTGATCAAGTACCATCTGTTGTACTCCAGTTGGAGGAAGTGCAGATGTTTGATATCTCTAAGCAATGATATCTCTGGAGGTGAAAGGATTCGAGATAGACATAGTGGAAGGATTAGCTTGCTGCTCCCTTACTGTTCCAGTTTGATGTTGCAAGGAAATTTGATGAGGATTACCAAGATATGCATAGGGATGTCCAACTAATATATCTCTTGGATGCAATGTTGCAGCTCTCAATGGATCACAATTAAGTGAAGTGTATTGGCCAAGAGATGGATACGACACTGGATAAGGAAAATCAGGCAGGTTTGGATGCCTTAGTCCTCCACTTGGATAGAGGGGGGGCGGCAGCCAACTTGGAGGCATCCATGGATTCCCAGGCATAAGGAACACATTTCCCTGCATTTGATCAGCTGGAAAAAGGCTTTGATCCCTTCCTACTTGTTGATCACTGGAATCAAACCCTGAATTAATTTGATGACTGACTGAAGATAGCCATGGTAGACCATTACGTTGCTGAGTCAAACCTGCACCCATTACATCAGGATCCACAGCAGATTGGAACCTAAGGTTGTCTATGGGACGAAAGGAAGGTCTAATAGGGGTACATGGATTAGAAAGCTGTGGTGGTATCTCTGTAGCAATAGGTACGGATAAAATAGGCATTGGAGAGACAAGCGGCACATCCTGAGACGGAGGCATGGTAATTGGTTCACTAAACTTTGGTGGCATAGAAGACACATTTCCCTGCTTAATTCCATGTTGACGTATACGTTCACTCAACTCATCCACCATAGGATTTCCGAGGTTTACCTCATGTTGTTGGTTCAGTTGGGTTGGAACAAAGGACTCTTCATTCGAACTGCATTCAGAGCTAGTAGAAGATGAAGATCTTTTCCTTTGCATATCCTTCATCATTTGTCCCATATCCAACAACATTCCCTTCATCTGCTTAATCTCCTCAGATAAAGACTTCACCTCGTTTTGAGTTGCAGTAATGGAAACTCCTTGTGATGTAACCTGCTGACTCAAATCCTCTGGCTCTTGTGCCAGTTGCCCTCTTGGATGAATCGAAAGATTTGACTGAGCCATCACATAATCTTGCTGCCATCTTGGAGGCTTTACAATCCTAGATGAACGTTTAGGTCTTACACAGTCATCCTCAGTATCCATTCTAGCAGCCTATTCCGGCTCGAATGACCATGTACAAAATTGAAAGGATTTTTAGGCTGGTTTGGCTATTGCTACCGGAATGGTGAATCCATTAAAACTCATTCAGTCGTCAATCTCATGTTTCCAGTTTATTTCTCAACATGTAGGAGTAGACATTTCTTTGATACCAAGTGCTGGTAATTGTTGGTTTCTGATAACCCATAAACAAATAGAAACAATATAACATTAACACAAATCATACATAAATAAATCAACTTGAACAAATCAAGTAAATGAATCAAGTAAACAAATCTAGGAAGATGGCGGTGCGATCGATCGCTGCGGCTGCTCCGGGTCCCAAAGACGGTGCTTTTATGTCGTTTAATGTCGCCTGTTCGTCTCCAAATAGTGTCAGTTTACCGCTAACTCTTAAGGAAATCACCCCAGAATTCATCTATGATCGCCAAAGTCTTTTGGATATCAGCAACGCATACGAACATCGCAGGCGGCTACTGAGAAGCTACGAGGCCTTTGTTTACTGCTGGAGCCGGACTTCGAGACCGCGGCCTCGCCTACTGACGCTACCCGCACAAGGCAGCGTCGCAAGCGGTGTGAGAGAGGACGGAAGCGTGGTAAGCGCGGAGGTATACGAGCTAGGCTAAGAGCTAACCCCTCAAGGCCGGCTCTTCCAACACTCATGCTCTCAAACGTTCGCTATCTGGAAAACAAACTGGACTTAATTCAACTCAGTCGATCTACACAGCATGAGGCAAGGGACTGTTGCGTGTTTGTTTTCACCGAAACATGGCTAAACGACAACATCCCGGACTCCGCCATTCAATTGCACGGGCTAACCAACTTCTGAGCGGACAGAGATTCATCACTGTCTGGTAAGACACGCGGAGGTGGCTTGTGTGTGTATATCAACAAAGACTGGTGTAACAATGCTGCGGTATTATCAAAACACTGTTCATCGCTGGTGGAGTTTATGGTTGTGAAGTGTCGACCGTTCTATCTGCCGCGGGAGTTCACGGCCATTGTTATCGTTGCGGTTTACATCCCCCCGTGTGCAAACGCTAAGGACGCGCTTCGTGAACTGTATAGCGCCATCAGTGAACAACAAACAAAAAACCCAGACGGCTTTTTCATCATAGCCGGTGACTTCAACCACGCAAACTTAAAGACAGTTTTGCCAAAGTTCTACCAACATGTGAACTTGGCAACAAGGGGAAACAACACACTGGACTTTGTTTACACAACAGTTAAGAATGCTTACAAGGCTGAACCCCGCCCCCACCTCGGGTACTCCGACCACATCACTGTTATGCTAATCCCAGCATATAGACCACTTCTCAAACTCACCAAACCGGTTGAAAAGCAGATCACAGTATGGCCAGACAATGCCACCTCAGCACTGCAGGACTGCTTCCAGGACACAGACTGGAGCATGTTTAAAGAGGCAGCCACCTACAACAACCACACAGACCTGAATGAGTACACTGAAACTGTGACTGCTTACATCAAAAAGTGCACTGATGATGTGACAGTCACCAAGACCATCACCACACGTGCAAACCAGAAGCCATGGATGACAGCAGAGGTTCGTGGGCTGCTAAAGACCAGAGATGAAGCATTCAGATCAGGAGATAAAGCAGCCCTCAAAACAGCAAGAGCCAATCTGTCCTGTGGCATCAAAAAAGCAAAACGGTCATATGCCCAAAAAATCAACAACCACTTCACAGACAGCAGAGACACACGGAGCCTGTGGCAAGCCATTCAGACCATCACTGACTACAAGCCCCCGCCACAGGCCTGTGATGAGGACACATCCCTCCCCGATGCACTCAACCACTTTTATTCACGGTTTGAAATGCAGAATGACACACCTGCACAAAAACTGCCCACACCTCCCAACGACCGGGCGCTCTGTCTGTCTCCAGCCGACGTAAGGAAGACCCTATCTAGGATTAACCCACGCAAGGCTGCGGGTCCTGACAACATACCTGGCCGTGTTCTGAGAGACTGTGCTGCACAGCTGACAGATGTCCTAACAGATATCTTCAACACCTCGCTGAGCCACATCTGGCTGAATGGTGTGGCACAAACAATCTGTCCCTCAATGTGGAGAAGACAAAGGTGGTTGTGATGGACTTCAGAAGAAACTCCGTTGACCACCCCCCACTGACCATCGACAGCTCGACTGTGGAGAGAGTCAGCAGCACTAAATTCCTGGGGGTGCACATCACAGAGGATCTCACCTGGACCACCAACACCATGTCACTCTCCAAAAAGGCACAACAGCGTCTACACCTTCTCCGCCGTCTGAAAAGAGCAAGTCTCCCTCCACCCATCCTCACCACATTCTACAGAGGCACCATTGAGAGTGTGCTGACCAGCAGCATCACTGTCTGGTACGGGAACTGCAGTGCTGCTGACCGCAAGACCCTCCAGCGGACAGTGAACACAGCTGCAAAGATCATCGGTGCCCCTCTCCCCTCCATCCTGGACATCTTCCTTACACGATGCTCCAGCAAAACCAACAGCATCGTGAAGGACTCCACCCATCCCTCCCACAGTCTCTTCCAGCTCCTACCATCAGGAAGACGGTACCGGAGCATCAGAGCCCGCTCCGCCAGACTGCTCAACAGCAGCTTTTTCCCCCAGGCTGTGAGAGCCCTGAACTCAAACCACCCCGCCCCCCTCTGAAACCCCATGCAAACCCCTACCTCCTGAAACATGGACCACCCCACCCCCCACCCCAAACCTTACCAAACCAAAGAAAAACTGTATGGAACTTTCATTTTTTTTTTTTTTAAGTTGAGCCAACTTAAAATAAGAATAATAAGTTGAGAGAACTCAGTTCAAAGTCTGCTAAAAGCTGGTTGCCTTAAAATTTTTTAAAATTTTTTTGTACGTGTGCGAATCAGCGCGATTGTGCATGAACCTCACAATACCGCTTCTGCGTATGCGCCAAAATTCAAACACACACACACACCCGCGCTAACGGCAGAGTCTGAGCGATGGCTGCAGCTAAACACAGTTGTCTACGTTAAAATGTTTTTCTTAGCAAGTGGAAGGAAAACGAATGTGCCAGCATAAAGTTTATACGACAATGATTTTATTGACGGGCACGAAGACAGACCAACATCGCTGAGTGGAGCACTGGATGAAATGCCCTTGAATGAGCTGCAGCGGTGCAGGTAATTTACACTGATTTACTCCACGCTTTATTAAAATTCATATGCTAATATTACATAGGAACTAAGTGTTTTATGATTGTTTTGGACTGAAAGAGCCTCTGTCCCTATACAGATCAGTTTCAAATTTCCCTGTCAGTGTTTTAAATATGATGTTATGGTTAACGTTGCAGCTGCATTGATGTGTTTTGCCATTTGCTCGCGTTAAAGTTAATTTGAACTATACTAAGTTACTGGATAGAGTTACTGTAAGCTCATTGTTTTCACTGGATAAGCAATTGTCACAGAATAGCCCGTCGTCACCTTCACTGATCACTTCCACCTGCACATCATTAATAATCATGCTTACCTGATCCTCGTCACCATCATCATTCTGAACTGGATAAAAGCACTCACCTCAGTCACCGCATTTGTCCGATCTTGAAGTTACCACACTGCAAAGCCTGTTGTTACTACTACAAGGACCGACGTTGTACGAAGCATCAAGCTGAGTATACTACCTGAAATACCTACCTGTTATACTTACCCTCTGCCTTGTTCCTCTTCAGCTTCTCCGCGATCAGATTCCTGTGGCTGGCTTGGACAACCGCTACTCCCTATCGCCCTGGCTTTCCTGTTCACCCAGGACCTGCCAAAACAAAGAGACTATATCAGAATCACTGCATACTTGTCACATCCTCTCCACGAAGGGATACTCACCTGTGTTGAAGACTTTCACCTTTGCTGTGTGCAATCCACGTCTGTAATAAATGCACTGATTATTTCACTTACCTCTGTGTCCTGCAGTTCCGTTACAGCAATGCAACATTTGAAAATTAATTAAAGCTCTCTGAAAAAAGTAATGGAGCAAAATTACGTTATAATGTTTATCTCTGAGATGTAGTCTAGTCTATAAAGTTGCACAAACTCAAACACATTGAATTCATACAGTACTGTCCTTGGTTATATTACACCAAGTACATTGACATGTCAGAGACATGTCTGTGATGAGTGCATAAGCACATACATGTGCATATTACATAAAGGTACAGTACAATAAAAGATGTGACTTTGGGTTTTTGAAAATATGGTTAACCTACGGTAGTCAATTTTGTTCATATCTTTGCTGATAATTATGCTTTTCCTGTTTGTGTCCCTTGAAAAGGTAATCAGTCCAGAATTTCTCAGAAAATAGAAGTGGAGGCTGAACCTGCAAATTGTGGATGGCAGTGATGTGAATGATGGAGCATCTACCCAGAAAAGGTCACATATTTTACTGAAACCAAAACTAACATCTGCAATATACTGTACATGTAAACAAATCAATTACCCTTTTTAATTTCTTTTCTCCAGGCCAAAACGATGCCCTCATTCGTTATTATAAAACGTCTACTGTTTATTTCATTGTTGCTAAATAGCAAACGAAATTGTAACCTTAGTTGTGAACTCTGTCATTGAAAACTTGGGTTAATATAGTATAATTCTTCATGTCTCTAGAGGCATTTTATTTGCATGGGCATGTAGGCTGTGCTTTGTTGCTGTTCTGTCTTGTCCTTAAGAAGGTGGAGCTCAGATCAAGTGGTATCTGGGAATATTTTACAACTACAACTTATAATTATTACATAATTAGTATTATACAGTCTTTTAAATAATCTTTTAAATTTTAAATAAAAACTTTTAAAATCTTTTAAATAATTTTGTTTTAATACTCAATATACACTACTCACACAAAGTTATTTATGGAAAATGTAAAACGTTTACGCTACAGTGAAATTATATCATGAAAGTAGGGCATTTAAGTAGAAGCATGCAGTGGTAATTTCTTCATCTCAAACAAATGGTGGTGGCTATACCACAACAAACATATCAATGTCTCAATAACTTGTCACGTGTCCTTGAGCATCAATTACAGTTTGACAACGATGTCTCATGCTGTTCACAAGTCGACTTATTGTATGCTGAGGCATGGCATCCCACTCTTCTTGAAGGGCTGTCCTCAGGTCACTGAGGTTCTGGGGTGCAGGGTTTTGACCCTCTGCACGACGACTCGGCTGATCCCACAGGTTTTTTTATGGGATTCAGGTCTGGAGAAAGTGCAGTCCACTTGAGGTAGCCCAGCCTCCAGCAGCCGCTCCCTGATGATGTGACCTCAATGAGCTGGGTTATTGTCATACAGAATACAGAACTGCCCTACACCTTGTGAATGGTAGTGACAAGCCAATACTACCTAAATAACATCATTAATCCAGTCATTGTGCCTCTGCATGAGCAACACAGGCATGATTTAAACTTCATGGACGACAATGCCCCAGCTCATCGAGGTTGCATCATCAGGGAACGGCTGCTGGAGGCTGGAGTACCTCAAATGGAGTGGCCTGCACGTTTTCTACACCTGAATCCCATAGAAAACCTCGTAGAAAAAGTCGTCGTGCAGAGGGTCGTAACCCCGCACCCCAGAACCTCAGTGACCTGAGGGCAGCCCTTCAAGAAGAGTGGGATGCCATGCCTCATGCCACATTTTTTGTTGTGGTATACCCACCACTGTTTTTAGCTTTTGTTTCAATAAATACTTTGAGATGAAAAATATTACCACTCCATGCTTCTTCTTAAATGCCCTACTTTTATATAATATCACTGTAGCATGAACTTTTTACATTTTTCATAAATTTCAGCTGAAAGTCAAATATCCCTAACTTTTTGTGAGTAGTGTATTTCTCATATGTAGTTAACACTTTAAGACATAGGCACAGTTCTAATTTAAAAGCAAAATTAAACTGGTACAGTGTTGGATTGCAAGACTTAAACAGATTAAATGTATATATTTTAACACCATATTGACTAAAATCAAGTTTAGTTTACTGTACGACCCAACACTACCAAAGTTAAAAATTGTTTTTAAATGTTGAGCACTTCCTGAATTACATATAGGGTTCAGACAATTAGATTTTTTATATTATACATTTAAGTGTAAATGTAATTCTGGGCCTAGTAAATCAATTTATTGTTATTATATTATAAAAACCTAACTTTTACTAATTTCTTCCAGATGCAGTGATCCAGAAATTTCTTCACCGGGGGCCTCTTCGGGATGGCAATAAACCAAAAACTACCCAAGCTGTGGGAATACAAATCTGTAGACCTTTAGCTGAACCACTACAATTGGTTGATGTTCTGTTTCTTATGCCTGTTCAGTGTTTTGATCAGTTATATATGTAAATGTTTCTTTTTTTTTTTTCTTTTTGATTGTGCAGCTCAATAAGATTGTTTAATTTGTTAAAGATTGTTCTAATTAAATAAAGACTTGGAATAGATGTTACTTTTTGTAGCTTATTGCACCATTTAACATTTTAGGCTTAAGGCATGAAATATGCAATGCACTGCAACTTTGTAGATGCATACAACCTGTATTAAAAGGTTGTGGTGATGTCGGTGGTGATGGCGCAGTGGATAAGACACATGCCTTTGGTGTGAGAGACCCGGGTTCGAATCCGGTGTGAGACACCAATGTGTCCCTGAGCAAGACACTTAACCCCCTAGTTGCTCCAGAGGCGTGCGACCTCTGACATATATAGCAATTGTAAGTCGCTTTGGATAAAAGCGTCAGCTAAATGAATAAATGTAAATTAAAAGATAATTTTAAAGATCAAAGATCACATATTAAAAGATCAAATATATGAAACCATATATTTCATAATTAAATGATTGTCATATATAAGTGACACGTCACATATATGTAAATAATTTGTATGCATATATGTCCAATTTGTATATAACGCATAATTACAAAAGACATATATCTCACATATATTAATAATTATATACATTCCATATATGGCAATAAATGTATTATACATACATAAACATATATTTTTGTATTTGGTAGACTTATATGTCAATATATGAAATTGGGGGTATTTCGTATATGCACATATATTACATTTCCGTATGGCAAAGTTTGATGTCAAATTTGTGACGCAAGAAATGGTGAATCAAGTCATGTTAAAAAATATTCTTCACTTGAACAAAATCAGTTACTTTAGATCTTCTGTATGTTTTGAGTTACAGGCAAGCAACACAATAAGTGTTTTCCCATTTTTAACAGCCAGCATTGGTATGCAATGCAACAAAGATTTCCAAAGTCAAAAGAATTCACTAACAGACTTTCCAATCAGATTTATTATGTATAAATGTTAAGTTCATGTCATTTTTAATTAATTGAACCTCACTGAATTGTTGTAGTGTGATATTGCATCTTAAAACTGGTAACACTTTAGAATACTGTTCCATTATTAATGAATAACTACACAAGAACGCATGAGTAATGCAATATTGGCACTCTAGTAACTATTAGTAACTAACAAGAAACTCTGATTAATGAATTAGTAAGTAATAGTGCTTAGTCGAAGGTGGTAGTTCACTATTAGCTAATCAGTAACTATTATTTTTTCATACCTCCCTAAGAACTACTGTATACAGGTTCATAATTAATATGAATAATACATAATGAATAATTAATTCTAAAGTAAAGCTCATGGTAACCCACTAGTAATGACTCAAGTATTACCAAATTCTTCTAAAGGAATTACTAATTATTTGGATCAGTATTCTAAAGTGAAGATTGTGATAACTCCCTAGTAATTACTGAAGTCAGTGTAAACTTTTAAGGTTTTTGTAAGGTTTTGGTTAGTAATTCATTTTGCTAGATTTGGTAACACTTAAATCATTACTAGTGGGTTACCGTGATCTTCACTTTAGAATACTGATCCAAATAATTAGTAGTTTCTTCAGAAGGATGTAGTAACACTTGAGTCATTACTATCCAAAACCTTACATATATCTCAAAAGCTTTAAATCACGTCAGTCAGTATTAGGGAGTTATGATGCTTTTCACTTTAGAATACTGATCCAAGTAGTTAGTAGTTCCTTTAAAATAATTAGATAATTCTTGAGTTATTACTAGTGGGTTACCATCATATTCATTTTAGAATTAATTATACATTATGCATAATTCACATTAATTATGAACCTGTATACAGTAGTTCTTCAGGATATATAAAACAAATAGTAGTTATTGATTAGCTAATAGTGAACTACCAGTTTCAACTGAGCTCTATTACTTACTAAATCACTAATCATAGTTTCTTGTTAGGTATTAGTAGTTACTACAATGTTAATAGTGCATTAGTGAATTGTTCCTGTGTAGTTATTCATTAACAAAGGATCAGTATTCTAAAGTGTTACCGTTTTAATTGTTAATTGTTGAACAGTCAAAAGCAATGTTATTCCATGGCTTTTTCCACACAAGCAAATCTGTACATGCTAAACAGAAACAGGTCTGTGCATGTAGCAGTGATTTAACTAAATTAAAGGAAAATGGTCCCCTGTTGGATGGTGCAGAGCGATGTATGTTTGCTTGACTTGATATTAAACATATTTCACATTCTCACTATTTCTGAATGCAATGGCAATGTTGATTATACAAATGTTACAATATATGTTAATTGTAACATTAATTTTGTAATTAAGCCAACTAAACTTTTTCAAAGTTAGCATTCAATTGCAAAACAAATGTCACAATTAACCCTCCAACAGGGGACCTACGTGTTTTGATGAACAGTAACACTACTTCATGTTTATTTTCACACAAGTTAAACAGCATATTCTAAATCAGCAAGTTTTTTTTTTTTTTGTACGTCAAAGCTCCCTTTTGTTCCCAAAAGTATTATCTACAGTCTAATAGCTGTAAAACCAGGCACGTCCTGATTTTGCTGAGTTAGATGTGTTCCTAGGTCATATATATGACTGCTGGCATACAGTCTTTCTTCACAATCTGACTTTATTTCCATGCAACTCTAAACTTTTGAACATTTACACATTATCACTGCTGCACAAATATTCAGACAGTAATGATAAATGGTCATTAAATCAATAAATAACCTGCAGATATCTTCTGGGCTTGAAAATAAAACCAAAACACTTCTCAATGTATGAATGCAATCATATGTGCATATATATACATACATATGATTGCATTCATACATTGAGAAGTGTTTTGGTTTAGTCTATGAAGGTCCCCTCTTGGATAGGTAGAAGTCACTGAGAGCCCCCACTTGGCATGTGTTTAAAAAAAAAAAAAAAATGCTTATTTTCAGTTATATTATGAAAAAAAGGCCTTAAAAGAAAATGTTGTATGTGACTTTTGTTTCTTCAAAATAAGCAGAAACCCTCGTCCCCTCTTGGTCAGTGTAGTGTGACCGTCCCCTCTTAGTAACATAGACGTGTATGTTTGTGTGTGTGTGTCTGTCTCTGTGTGTGTGTGTCTCTGTGTGTGTGTGTGTGTGTGTGTCTGTCTCTGTGTGTGTGTGTGTGTGTGTGTGTGTGTGTGTCTGTGTGTGTGTGTGTGTGTGTGTGTGTGTGTCTGTCTCTGTGTGTGTGTGTGTGTGTGTCTGTGTGTGTGTGTGTGTGTGCATGTTTATGCGGTTTATGAGGACACAAATTTGTATAATGACATGGGTATGACAGAGGTATTACAATATGAAGGTGGTTTATGAGGACACTGCCTATGTCCCCGTAATTCAAGAGGCTTAAAAAACATACTAAATGGTGTTTTTTTGAAAATCTAAAAATGCACAAAGTCTCCTGTGAGGGCTAAGTTTAGGTGTAGGGTTGGTGTAGGGCAATAGCACACACAGTTTGTTCAGTATAAAAACCATTACGCCTATGGAGAGTCCCCATAAACCACAAAAACCAACATGTGTGTGTGTGTCTGTCTGTCTAACAGCAAACAAACAACAACAATTTACAAAACATTTCCAAATGCTAAGGAAAACAGGTGAGTTTTTAGCGCAATTTGAAAAGCACTAAGTGTAGGAGATGATTTAACAGACAACGGAATGTCATTCCAAAGCCTGGGAGCTGCAGCAGAGAAAGCCCGATCACCTTTGCATTTTAAGCGAGATGGAGGAACCATAAGGTTTAACTGATCATCTGACCGCACAGACCTGTTAGATTGATACAGACAAATTAAATCAGAGAGGTACTCAGGTGCGAGGAAATACAACTAATCTCCACAGTCATCTGGAACACAACCACAGGGAGCTATATGAAGACTTCCGAAAACGTTAGGCCGAATCTACCAAAACTGCTAACGAAAAGCCAAGTAACAATAAGGGAGCCGTACAGACAACCATCTATCAAAGTATTACAAATGCAACGCCTTACAGAAAAACGTCGAAACGCCACAAGGAATTAACAGATGCTATCACACGCTTTTTGCTAAAGACATGATGCCTGTTAACACCGTGAGCAAAGAAGGCTTTGTGGGTCTAATTAACATATTGGACTGAAGATATCAGTTGCCATCGAGAAATGATTTTTCTCATGTTGCAATTCCACAGATGTACGACACTTGTGTGAAGACAGTGAGCTCCGAGCTGCGCCAAGTGGACTTCTACGCTAGCACTAGCCAGGAAGTATCTCTGTATACCAGCAAGTAGTTCGCCTTCAGAGAGAGACTTTTTAGTACATCAGGAAATGTTGTGACGTGCCAACGCACATGTTTGAAACCTACCAAAGTCAATATGCTAGTTTTCCTGGCAAAAAAAACCCTGGAATAAAATAGCTTTCACAGTTAAGCACATTTGGCATCGCATTGTGCTAAAACATAGTGTAGTGGCAAAAACAATGTTGGGTTTTTCCTATAAACCCCTGTTATTGTTTCCAACCACCTGGAGAATGCGAGTACAGGGTCAGACTCACAGGCCGAATCCAAGAAAATCCAAGAGTGTTGTCGTTGAATGTTTGTCGGTATTTATTGCAAAAAATATAAAGTACAAAACAAAAATGAAAACTGGTTTAAATGTCTTTAAACATTCCTTTGTAGCGCTTGGAGTTTAGCTTTCTCATACAGGCCAAGCTCCAGTAACACAGATCCAGGCCGAGGTCAAAGACTGTGGCCGTTTCTCAATACCAAGTTCGCAGAGTCTGGACTTCCGTCCTTTCGAGTTTGGACTTGCCAAGTTCGACTCGGAAGAACGAACTCTCGAGGACGGGAGGACGAACTGAATTCTGGGTTATGGCCCGTATCAAGTCCGCACAAGTCACCTCTCGATGCATCCTCGGTAAAAGGGGCGGATCAAGAACACATCCGGGGATTTGAACTGGACTTGGCTAGATGTGAACTTTGAATTGGAACAGTACTTGGGCAGCGACTGATGACGTTTCACAAGTCCACAAGTACAGACAAGTACGCATATTGAGAAACGGCCTGTATCTGCTGGCACGCCTTCTCCTTCTGTCCCCCCTTCTACGCTTCATGCTCCAACTTATAGGATAGCGCCCTCTCTGGCTGTAGAAGGTGTACCACTCAAATGCAATAGAAAAGACAATTATAAGTAAATTATGAAACCAAAAATAAACTCAAATGCGGCTCCTACACATAGGTTTACATGTTATTACTTAATGTTCACATGTTAATACTTATTTTATTTATGTGGATGTTGACAAGATGTTAGTATTTCCACTATATACCAATTTATTTAAGGCCTGTATACTTTGTTTAATAGCATTTTTTTTAATCAAATTTTTGTGTAATATTTATTTTTATAAAAAAAAACAGGCAAGGCAAGGAAATATTTTGTTTAAAATATTCTCTTGCTTTAAGATGGTCTTGATGATTGTGTGGTTACATGTGAAGAAAACGTAATGTTTGAGAGTAGTTTTTGTGTTTGCAGGTCTATGGTATCAGCAAACCAGAAATAAGAATATCTGCAGAGGTTTCCAGTCATTCATAGTGTTTTAAAGTCTAAGGGAGAATTCCAAACGGCTTTTTTGTGCCCTTGAAGGGCACTTCGGGAAGAGGACGCCATTTGTAAGGACGTTCCAAACGAAGGTGAACATCTTAATCCCTTCACGAAGGGCCCTTCCAGAAGTCCGTTAGCGAAGGGAACATGCCATGGTCACTTCACAGGAAGTGATTTCCGTTTGTGAACATGCGATCTTCACTTGATCAAAGTTGCAGTTTATTTTGACTTTACAAACGTAAGTAGAATAAGCTAATTCAATTTGTCTTTGTTTTTATGTGATGCAAAATATTTTCGTCAGTGATAGAAATATAATTTAAGACTGTATTGTTAGCAGCTTTAAGCAAGTAAAGATTGAAAAAGTTTAATAGTAAATAAGACACAATTACATTTTACATTTATTCATTTAGCTGACGCTTTTATCCAAAGCGACTTACAATTGCTATATATGTCAGAGGTCGCACGCCTCTGGAGCAACTAGGGGGTTAAGTGTCTTGCTCAGGGACACATTGGTGTCTCACACCGGATTCGAACCCGGGTCTCTCACACCAAAGGCATGTGTCTTATCCACTGCGCCATCACCACCCCAATTAGACAGTATTTGAATAAAATTTGCAACAACTGTTGGAGCGCTGAATGCTGCACGCAGGCGAGGCGTTGTCAAGGATAACGTTTGGTCAGTTCCAAACGCTTATACGAGACAGTAATGCCTTACACCCTTAAAAGAACACACTTCAAGGGCTCTGCCCTTCGAAGAATATCCGTTAGCTGTTTATTTTAGTATGATCATTACATATATAAATAATAAAAAAATAGCATTTCTCTAGGGAAATGTTATATCGCAAGAAATATCGTTATCGCAATATTCAACAACAATATCGCGTATTTTCCCAATATCGTGCAGCCCTAAGGCAAAGCTTTAAAAACATATAGCAGCACAATCCAAAGCAAAATGTGTCTGCCACCTTGTGGAGCTGATAAAACCGGTTTGGTTATTTATCATTTAGCAGATGTTGACTTCAAGTGAACAAAGCTATAATAATTTATGAATCGTTTATAGACCACCACTTTTTAATGCTTTGTATTTGGGTTTGTTTGTTTGTTTTTCTGCCTGTTACATTTACCTTTTTGAATTAATTTCAAGGATTGACTTGTTCTAAAATGTGCGGATAAGGCAAAAGAAACGCCTAATATATTAACATCAAATGAACAACAATTATTTTATTTTTTTCTTCATCTTCTTTTTTTCAGAACAACTTCAGTTTCCTGGTGAAATGATCATACAGTACCTTTCTGGAAAACACATATCAAAGAAGACCAAAAACCTTTCAGTTCAGTTGTATTGATAAAACATAACTGAATTTATTTTGTAGTGTCTTTTTTTAAGTCTTGTTGTCTACATAATGTTGTAGTATTATGACCCTGGAGTATGAGTATGTAACGAGGGAACAGTGCATGCAGTATAACTTGCTGCTAGGAGTTTCCCAAAGAGACGTGTGAAAACCTCACCAAAGCATTTGTTGTGGATAAAGTTGACTTTATTTCATCATGTAGTATAACATAAACACAAAGGCCAAATAAACTGTGTGTGGTTGAGCGTATTACAACAGCCACGGTTACAATCGGCTTTAAAGAGTGACAATAATGTCATGCATTCGAAACAATTGTGCTTATAGTTGCCATACAGGGCAACCAGTTTGGAAAACTGAAAAAAGACCCTGTGATGACAGCATGATTGTGTGCTTTTACAGGTAGGCCAAGTATATTATCCAGCCGCTGTTGCCGTCGTTCAGATTTTTGCCAACAATCTTGATACCAGCATTCTGATATTCCTTTCTGGCCTCAGGGTTGATCAGCAGAACGATGGCTTGGATCTGCAATGCACATCCTTCTTTCCTGTACCATGCAAAGACATCTTTTCCACTGGTGCCTTTGTTGAGATTAACACTGAGCACTTCAAAGCCTTTCTTTTGAAGATTTATTTCCTCTTGGAGGGAGGTGCTTACGTCAAGAGCAGTGAGAGCTTTGCTCTTATCGGTCGTGCGCCGATACCAGAGGAAGACGTAGTTTCCACCGGCATTACGATTGGTGTCTTCATCCACACGAGTGTAGCCCAGCTGAAACAGGTACTGGTCGGAAGAGAAGTCAACTGATGCTTTGATCTCAAAGATATAGCTCGGCTTCTCTCTCTTTGCCCACAGGTAGATGACGTTTCCTCCTGCATTACGGTTCAGATCACAGCCCAGTCTCTCCCAGCCATCACGCAGAAGAGCAGGCTCTTGTTGGGGGTCTGTGGTTACCATGAGATCCACAATTGGAATGTCGTATTCAGTGCTGCCGTAGAAGTACCACAGGAAGATATGATCTCCACGAGTTCCTGCATTCAGATCTCGGTTGACCTGCTCATAGCCAGCATCAACCAGACCAGATTTCATTTTGAAATCGAATGAAAACTGGATCCTGGTCACAGGTCGGTTGCCACACTCTTTCTTGTACCAAAGAAAGACCTGGTTTGCACAAAGACCTTGATTGAGGTTAACATCGATGAGCTGATAACCCTGAGCTCTCATTTCATTCTCCTCTTCCTTACAGGTGGAGACATTGAGCTTTGTTATTTGCTGACCATTTGCCATTTTGTTTTCTTCCGTATTTTTGGGACCGAAGAAACAGATAAAATTCTGAAGAAACAAAACAAACAAACAAACAAAACGTATGTTTAGTTATTGCTTTTAATATGTAATTCTGTAGTAATCATTTCGTTTATGAAGTCTAAAATGCATATTTCTCTACATTTTATTTCTTGGCACACACATCTTTGTCACGAAACAACATGATTTTAGATCTAAAATGTTGAAAGCACTTCAAAAGCATTAATGCAGTTTTTAACATATCATTTTATCATCATTATTATTATTTTTCCATATGAGCTACTTATTATACTTTCCTGCTTGCATTTCAAAGTAGGAAAAGACTAAATGTTAAATTATCAAATTTTCTAGATTTTCTCCAGATGAATAAATGATCACCCTACCAGAAAACGTTGTAGAAGACACGGCTGTTTGACTGATGAGATCAGAACAGATCTTTAAAGAAACTTCACAGGGCTCTCACTTATATATCACACAGTTGACCTGGCTACCCATCCCCCCAACACCCACCTCTAAGTTACGTGTGATTCTGAAGAACATGACTGACTTGTTCAGTCGTGAAAATATTCTTAAGAAACAAAGTTTCCAAGGGAAATTGGTTCTTACAGGTGAATTTCTGAAAAGAATTGCCATGGTGAAAGAAATTAATGCTTTTGTTCACATTTTTCAAGTCTGCTCCACTCGATGGAATTAATTTACCAGTGGGTGATTAGCGTCTCCCAAAATGTTTGTATAGATATATATATATGTGAATAAATACCCAACATGCACAAGTATTGTAGCCCTTCTAAATTGTATTGTAACGTGCAACCCAGAGAAATAAAAAGCACAGCAAATAACACAAGCGGGCTAAGGCTTCCTTTCGTGATGCATCAATTACAGGTTCTGTGAATCCTTCACATCCCCAGGCACTGAAGAAGAGAGAAAACTTTTGTCACAATGGAAGCAGAGATCCTAATCATAATAGAATAAAGCAATACGGTATATTGTGAATATACTCATGGCTAAAGGGCACTGACAGGCACAGAGATTGATATCTAGCTGCTTGCCGAAAGCCTGCCGGACTCTGGAGGTGAACTAGGGTCCCCGATCATACACTGTGTCTTCTGGTCGGCCACAGATCCAGAGAACTTGGTGGAAAAGGATGTTAGCAGTCTCCATAGCAGTGGGTTAGACCTTGTTTAAGGATTAATCTGCATGACTTACTGCAGTGATTAGAAAAATGGTGGTATACCCATTGGAGTTTGGCAGATCGGTGATGAAGTTGACGGACAGGTGGGACCAGGGTCTCAGAGGGATAGGCAGTGGTCGTAGAAGGCCGGCTGATAGTTCTCTGGGGGTTTTAGACTGTGCATAAACTTGACATGCCTTAACATATGTCGTAACATCATTGGTGAGTGAAGGCCACCAGAACGAGTTACGTACCAAGGCTGTAGTCCTTTGGATGCCAGGGTGTCCTCTGCTGAGGGTGGTGTGGATCCACTGAATCCTTTTTGGCGCTGAGTGTGTGGTACATAATGCTTGGTTGGAGGACATTCAGGTGTGCTCTTTGAATTTCTTCCATGATGTCCCAGCTTATGGGTGCCATGATGACAGTAGGTGGTTATATGGGCGCATTTTGGAAAGAGCATCAACTTTGCTGTTCTTACTGCCAGGGCGGTAGGAGACTGTGAATTGGAATCTTGTCAAGAAGAGTGGCCATCGGACTTTTTGTGAATTGAATCGCTTTTGCCCCCTTGATGTATTCGAGGATTTTGTGGTCGGTGATTACTTGAAACAGAGGGTCAGAACCATCCAGCCAGTGGCACCACTCTTCTAATGCAGCCTTCACGGAGAGTTTCGAACATCAAAGTGCCTTTCATAGAAGAAACCGTCCAACGGCTAGTATCCAGGGAATGGACCCCCTCAGTCGATACTGAAATTTTCAAAATGTAACGATAAGAGTCTTTCTGCAACACTGGTAGTACAGAGTAGCAACTCAATCAGGTACCCGCTGACGGGCGGCTGCTTTCAAACGTTCCCGTTCCTGTTTGGGTGCGCTTTCTGTGAAGAGCACTCGTGGTGATGTGGCTCGAGCGTACTTAGTTTCGTAAATGGACTACTAGTACTGAGCCTCATGACGTACTGTAGGCCTACTTCTGACTTGAAATAATGTTGGTTAAGTACCAAATTCCTTTCAAGGCAAGTCATATCACTCAGTGGCCATCTTTGATTGGCCATCTTTTTTTTAGTTTTATAAATGTTGTGAAAATATCAATGTGTTGCTTCTAATGTTACAAGCACTTCGACATTAGTAATACAATGGCATTATTGTTATTATTATTTTAATTTTTCATATTTTTAATTTTAAGATAGCTACTTGAACGGGTTTCAAAGTAGGAAAAGACCAAAGGGTTATTGCCACATAAGTTGCCTTGAATTTCAACAGAAGTCTAGAAGACTGTGCAATAATGTTTAATAACCGATGCTGCTGTAAATTGCAGATTATCCAGAAGAACATGGCTGACTTGTACGGTTGTGAAATGTTCTTAAGAAAAAAAGTTCACCTGTTTTTCCTCAGAACAGCTTCAGTTTCTTGGTGATGCTATCAAAAACTGCATGAAAAATGTCACTGTCAACAAAAAGATTTGGGTGTTTCCCAACCAGAAACCCTTGATGACATGTGAAGTGCAGGGCTTGACGCTTACCTTTTTCCAAGGAACACGTGCTCCTAAATTAAAAAATTTCAGAGCGCATTAAAAAACTGTAGGGGCGCAATGCAAATTTTTCAAATTAGGTGTTTTAGCTTAATAAGGGGCTATAAAGAGACATTTTACAAGCACAACTATTTAATTAATCAGAATGCAGAAAGTACACAAGATTTTTAAATAATTTTGCTTCAGACGCTATTGAATAGGCTAATTATGTATATATATTAGTTATAGTGCTATTAAACTGTATGTACATTAGGTATGTGACGGTATAAAATTTTCACAATAGTCATTGAAGCTTTTGTCACTGTATTTTATTTGATTTTTTTTATCACAATATATAATTTATAAAAAGTGAAAAAAGTGTTGTCCTCCTGACTTTATTAAAAATACACAAAAATATAAAGTAAACAAGTGTTTCAAGATTAGAGTGCAAAAGATTGTTCAAATGAACGAAAGAACAATAGGTAACACTTTACAATATGGTCCCATTTGTTAACATTAGTTAAAGCAGGCTAACATTAACTAACAATGTGCAATAGCCAATTGTTGCAGTAGTTAATATTCTTTGTTAGTTTGTTTGTTAATAAATGCAGCTTCAAAGGGCTCTAAACAATCCCAGCCGAGGAAGAAGGGTCTTATCTAGCATAACAATTGGTTATTTTCTAAAAAAAATGACAATGTATATACCTCAAACGCTCCTCTTGTCTAGCTCTGCGTGAACTCTGTTTTTTTCCAGTTCATGTATGTCGAAAAACTCCCATCTCATTTTCTCCTCCAACTTCAATATCGTCCTACATTGCTGCAGAAGGACTGATATAGGTTTAGTAATTGGACTAACTAGCTAGCTATCTGGCTAACATCTACAAATACATTACAAAATGTAGCCTTTATTTTGTTGCCTTTGTTGTCTGTTAGACTACTTTAGCCATTTCATATTGCTCACGTTTTTCTTTGTTGTAATAAGTAGGCTACTTGTTGTGGGTTGCATTTTTCTGTTTGGGAGTAGGCTATAACTCATGTCAGGTCTCTTCAATGTTTTAACAGATTCACTCATAAAATACCCACAAGGCGCATTTATTTATTATCACAATTTATTTACTGCTTATTTATGCTAATACTTATCAGCATTTATGTTATATTATAGTAACGTTTAGAAAAATCTGCATTTTCTGAATTTTTTTAGTGGGGGGCAGAAATCTAAAATCTGGCCTAGGGCACCACCTGGGACGGCCCTGCTCTCTACACACACACACATAGTGAATAAGGACATTGTGTGATAGGATCATCTGTTGTTAAATGTGCGTATGAGACTTGGCAATGATAGTGCTTGTGTAACTGTATGGAATGACAGAAAGGTGAAAAGGTGTTTAATTATTTTTATTGAGAGATAAAACTTGTCAGTGTTGGGGCTAAGTCTTTTTCTCCTCTTAGACAGTATTTCCTCTTAGAACACTCTTTCACATGGTACAGGAGGCCAGGGTACAAAGAAACTGTAATGCCAATGTACAGTACATAGATGGGGGTAGAGATGTTTCTAAATTCTCCAGTATTCAAGTGGATCTTCAGCTCTTTGTATGTTTGTCTCTGTAAGGTCAGATCGCATCAGAAGTGGCATTTGAACTTTGTTCGCTCTGGTCTACAGCACTGTCCAACAGAAGCCAAAGGTTTCCACCTAAGAAGTGTGAGGAGAAAAATATTTGATTGGAAGTGACTGTCCATGTATATTGACTGAATATAAGACATATCGACAATTATAAAATACAATAATTAAAAAATAATTAAATAAAAACTTGAGCTTGATGTGGGTTGTTGGGTTGATGATGGTGCTTCTGTTGACTGAGTGCTTGACGATTTGGATGGTCTTTCATCTTCGGCCCTGATGACATTAGCACATTCAGCTTTTAGCCGTTTGACAACCTCTGTCATTTTAGTTTAGTTGAGGAAACCGCTTTCCATATTTGCATACTCCCTATAATGGCTGACACTGAACAGAATTTTGCAAGTCTTTACTATCTTTTTTTTGCAATCCACCCAACTGTAGTCCTTTAATCACATTCTTGTGCACATGACCCAAACTTCCAAATACTAAAGTAATTAACTTACAATGATAGTCAAATTGATCAATAGCTTCAACACACACACACACACACACACGAGAGAAAAAAGCTATAAAAATTAAAACAAATTACTTCAAGCGTATTCTTAAAATTAAGTGCCATTGTTTAAAAAAAAAATGCTTTATTGACTGATGTTTCATAGACCTTCAGTTATGTTTTAAAATTTCATGCCATTTGTATGTAATGTCACAGTATTTTCACCTCCTAAATTACTACGTAAAATGTACAATTTACTCAGGCCAATGTAATTTTTTTGTATGACGTTAAAATTCTTTTTAGAATTATTGTACATAAATAGGTTAAGCAAAACAAAGGGGATGATTTCTGAGAACTATTTAACTGCAGGCATACATTATGGTACAGAACAAATATTTCGAGCTTCCCTTATTCGGTCCCTTATTTTATAAAGAATTGCAGTTGTACCTTATTTTCCATTTCTGAAGTTAATTGGCAAACCTAATGATGACGTAGTTATTTTTTGACTCCCCCGACAGCGGCACCTTGCTCAAACTATTTATTATCAATATTAATTTATTAACAACGTTAGTTGTTGGAGATATGGGAGCAAAAATACATTGAATTACAAGGCTGTAGAGCAGTGGCTTTCAAACCCTGGGGCGCGACTCTCGGGTGGTTGGCGAGACTTAAAAAATAGGTCGCCCGGATGATTCTTTCAAAATTGCAATGACATTGTGATAATCAGAAATATGGGCTGGACAAAATATATGTCATGTCAGAATAGATCCCTGATAGCACACGTACATCTCGGAGATGTCTATTTGACATCTGCATTTACATCTGGAAGACGTATTTTTTTAGAGTGTTTGCTCATCTGCAATGTGTCTATAGGACGTTTCCTTTTAGATGTTAAACAGACGTCTATTAGATGTCTTTAAGATGTTTATGATTTAGAATGTATGTAAAACTGACATCTGGAAGACGTCTGTCAGACATTTATAGACAGCAGATGCTATCCAGATCAAGAGATCTTTAACAGACATCTTGCAGACGTACGTGTGCTATTTGGGATGTGCATGAAGGCAAAGTACCCTCTCTAAATTCACAGAAGCACTGACAGTGATTTGATTTTGGTACAGGTCTCAAAATAGTTGAGACGGGGGCATGTTTACCATAGTGTAGCATCTCCTCTTCGTTTCAAAACAGTTTGAAGATGTCTAGGCATCGAGGTTATGAGTTTCTAGAGTTTTGGAGTTGGAATTTGGTCCCATTCTTACCTGATATAGGTTTCCAGCTGCTAAAGGGGCGCGTTTAGTGTTCCCTATCGATACTCCACTCGTACTGCGTCTTGCTAAAGACGCTATGGGAAAAAGCCTTTTTTCTCCTTTACTGAAGCCTTATTCAATCACGCAGTGAAACTGCACGATCATTGGTTCGCGCAGTGTGTTAAAAACGAACCAATGTGTCGGCAGCGGAGCTGCACGAGCCTATGGCGACGGAGCCCGCCAGAATGGGCGGGGTTATCTGGCTATATAATCGGCCGTCTCGCCATAGGATCCTCAGATTTCTTCTCCTTCAGCGACGACATCTCGCCTTCGCTGATCCCAAGAAGCCGCCTCGCCGTTGACACGCCTCGCCGCTGAGCCAGAGACCTCCTGCCAGCTGAGATGCCGCTTTCACCGCGCTCCAGCCCCGCAGAAGCCCCGGTCTGTTCGCTGCCGCCATCCGGTGAGTGCTATAAAAATGCATATTTCTCGGCGTTGTTGCAAGTGCCGCAACTGCGAGTATGGCTCGTGCAGGGAATCCTGCACGATGCAGAAGAGCAATGAGCGCGCGCCGTCTGTCTGGGTCTCGTCCACGCACTGACTGTGCGCTTACCGAGACGGAATGCTCGTTCGAGTATGAGTCTCGCTTTCCCGCTCGCTGTCCACCTCTGTGGAGGCACCTCCGCTCTCCCGTTTCTCCTCTCTCAGCAAAGCTCGGAGAATGAAACATCAGAGCCACGGAGCTTCCTGTAGCGCTCTGATCCGCCGGTATTCACATGTGAGAATCAGAGCTCCTCCTTCATTGAGCGGTTCTATTCTCTTTGGCGAACCGGAGTGGAAAGCTATGTGTGTGCGTCACTGAGACGGCGCTCGCACAGGCAGCCTGCTTTCACCGAAAGCCGGGCTTTGCCCTGATTTGCTCGCAGTCCTCTATGTAGCAGGCCCCGCCTCCCCCGCTTCTCTTCTCCCAGTCACCTCGGAGACAGGAACAGCAGCTCGCGAGGCTGAGCAATCAGGTTTGAGTGATTTTTCGCGCCGACATAGCCCCGTGTGTTTCACTCTGCATACAGCGCTTGATCTGCCAGCACATGTGGATTAGCGCCTCTCATTACATTGAGTGGCTCAATCCTTCTGTGCACATTGTAACATGCAGCACTGGGCGGCCCCGCCTCTCGCGTTTCTCTTCTCCCAGTCACCTCGGAGAAGGAGACGGATAAAAAAAAAAAAAAAGGCTTGAGTGATTTTTCGCGCCGGCATAGCCCCGCACTCTGCGTACAGTCTTTGATCTGCCAGTGTGTTTACAACAAGGATTAGCGCCTCTTGCAGCTCTTTGATCTGCCAGCGCTACTTTCATTATGAAAGCGTCAGTCTGTCCCTGCTGCCTCATGGTCCCTTTCTTCAATGAAGGTGGCCACGCCTCCCCTGCTCTAGTGTTTCTACTCTCCCAGTTATCTCGGGGAAGAAAATGCAAGCTCCAGGGTTCGAGCGATCAAGCTTGAGTGAATTTACGCCAGCGCAGCCCCGCGTTTCACTCTTTGATCTCGGCTCGCCTTCTTTAGTGAAGATGGCCCCTCCATGGCAATGAGTTTGTGGTAATACTGTTGTGAACACTGGGCCCTTTCAAAAAGCACCCACACAACTGATCGCTGTAAGGAAATAAAACACAAACATTTTCAAAAGAGAGCACATTCCTCTCCCTCTTATCACGAGCTTCAGGTCCCTGCTAGGCGGCCTGCCACTCGAAACAAATTCAACCCCTGACCACACGGGCCGAGGCCTGGCAGGCCATCCCCGGATTGTCAGAGTGGGATACAAGGATAATAGAATGAGGCTATGGGTTTCCTCTTCCTCCTCTCACGAGCAGTCGATCGCTCGAGTTTATCCAGCCCCTTGCCACGCGGGCCAAGGCCTGGAGGGCCATCCCCGGAGTGTCAGAATGGGTTATACGGACAATAGAACGAGGTTACTCACTCCAATTCGCTCGCAGACCCCCGCGCTTCAGCGGCGTGGTCTCCAATTCTGTAGACGGCGAGAATGCTCACGTTCTACGTTCAGAAGTGATGACGCTGCTGGAAAAAGGAGCCATAGAAATGGTTCCTCCAGCTCAGAGCGAATCAGGCTTTTTCAGCCATTACTTCCTCGTTCCCAAGAAGGATGGCGGCCTCCGGCCCATCCTCGATCTCAGACGCCTGAATCGCGCCCTCATGAGGAGGTCGTTCAGGATGATCACACTGAAGCAGATCCTCGCGCAAATTCGCTCAGAGGACTGGTTCTGTTCCCTGGACCTGAAAGACGCATACTTTCACGTCCAGATAGACCCCCCATCACAGACGATTCTTGAGATTCGCCTTCGAGGGAGTGGCTTATCAGTACACGGTCCTTCCTTTTGGACTGTCCCTGGCCCCACGCACTTTTACGAAGTGCATGGACGCGGCTCTTTCCCCTCTCAGGCAGATGGGAATCCGCATTCTCAATTACCTCGACGGCTGGCTCATTCTGACCCAGTCAGAGGTACAACTACTCTCACACAGAGCCCTCCTCCTCAGCCACCTAGAATGCCTGGGGCTCAGGGTCAATTTTGCCAAGAGCGCGCTGTTTCCCAGCCGATGGGTGTCGTTTCTGGGAACAGTTTTGGACTCGGCTCAGATGAGAGCTGTGCTAGCGCTGGAACGCGCTCTGGCCATTCAAAAGCTCGCAGCCTCCTTCCAGAGCAGCACCGCTCGCCCCGTCAAAGCGTTTCAGAGGATGCTGGGCCTCATGGCAGCAGCATCGCCGGTGCTACAGTTGGGCCTGCTTCGCATGCGGCCCCTTCAGCGCTGGTTGAAACCACGGGTTCCGCGACACGGTCGCCTACACATCAGGGTGAGCCAGGCCTGTGTAACGGCCCTGGCCCCCTGAAAGAACCCACGATGGTTCAGAAAGGGTGTGACCATAGGGATGGTCTGCAGCAGGAAAGTTGTCACGACAGACGCCTCCAACATGGTTGGGGGGGGGCGCTGTGCGAAGGCAAACCGACCTTTGGCCTTTTGTCGAAGGCGGAGCGGAACCTCCACATCAACTGCTTAGAAATGCTAGCAGTGTGTCGAGCCTGCCAGTTTTTCCTGCCAGAGCTAAAGGAACGACATGTGCTGGTCCGCTCAGACAACATGTCTGTGGTGTCCTACGTAAATCACCAGGGAGGTCTCTCCTCGCAGCGCCTCTTCCTTATGGTAGAGTGACTTCTGGAGTGGGCTCAGCTCAACTTGTGCTCGCTGAGAGCAGCACATTTGCCGGGCAGATTGAACCAAGGAGCGGATGTGTTATCACGGAGCAACGTCCCCTCAGAAGAGTGGATGCTCCATCCGCAGACGGTTAGAATGATCTGGAGAATCTTTGGCAAGGCCGAAGTAGACCTTTTCTACTCCAAAGACAACTCTCACTGCCCAGCCTATTATTCGAAGGTCAAGGACACGTTGGCCCACGACTGGCCCAACCTCCTCCTTTATGCATTCCCTCCGATCGCTCTGATTCCTCAGGTCATCAGGCGAATCAGGGATCAACGACACAAGGTCTTGTTGGTGGCCCCCCTGTGGGAGAACCAGCCTTGGATGTCAGAGCTGACCCAGCTGCTAACCGCAGCCCCCTGGCCCGTGCCCCTGAGACGAGACCTCCTCTCTCAGGCGAACGGTTTATTGTGGCACCCTCGTCCCGAACTGTGGGCGCTTCACCTCTGGCCGCTCAACGGGAGCTTACCAGCCTCCCAGAGCGAGTGCTAAATACCATTTCTGAGGCTAGAGCCCCGTCTACGAGACGCCACTATGCCCTTAAATGGGCGATTTCTCCGAATGGTGTTTAACCGCGGTGAGGACCCCCCTGCTTCTGAGTTGGCGGTGATTCTGTCCTCCCTGCAGGAACTGCTGGATAAAGTATGTTAAGTGCTCTTTAGGATATGCTTAAGATGAACTTTAAAGGGATAGTTCACCCAAAAATGAAAATTTAATGTGTATCTGCTTACCCCCGGGGGATCCAAGATGTAGGTGATTTTGCTTCTTCAGTAGAACACAGACAAAGATTTTTAACTCAAACCATTGCAGTCTGTCAGTCATATAATGCCAGTCAATGGGACCCACGGCTCTGAGAAAGAAAAAAAACCATACACAGACAAGACCAAATTAAACCCTGCGGCTCGTGACAATTTAATGAGGTCTAAAAACACCAAACGATTGTTCTGTGCAAGAAATGGAACAGTATTTATATAGTTTTTTTTTACCTCTGATCCAATGCAATGTCCAACTGTCCTGAGCACGTTCACACAACAGCCGGCGCGTGACTTATCTTCTTCTTGCTTTACGGTGGATCGCAGACTCTATCTCTATCTCTCAGACCGCCATCTATCTCTCAAATGGACCATTGACACGCCTAATTGAGATTGTAGATAGAGTGTCAATGAAAACTTTTGATTTGATAGTTAAACGTGTATGTTAATGAATTCCAATCATTCGTAAATAGGGCGCTCGTGCACGCTCGTTCACAATTAGCATAATCCCCAACTATGAATTACAGCTACGCAAATTGCGTGTCCAGGAACACAGTGGAATATTCTGGACTACTTTCTCAGGTTTGGCTCCAGTATATTGCATAAATGCAAAAATGACTAATAGGCCATATGCCGAACAATAAATATTCAATAACGTGTGTCCACCAAAGAGTTTTTAGCCAGCTTAAAAAAGTCAGGCACTCTTAAAATGACCTGCTTGTGGCGCTTGAAAACGTTTTCGTGCACAAAAAGACACTTCAGTTGCAGTTTCGAGACACTTTAGTTGCTATGATTTGGAATATCCATAGCAGCAACGTATTACTAGTATCTAATTTTTAAGAACTACTGGATATAAAAAAGCAGTAACCAGTAATATTGACTTCTCCATTGCTGTAGGCAGTCATTGTACAAGTAGGATGGTTGGTCGCTATTTGTCTCACCCGTCCTGTATTTACAGCTGGGTAAATAGTGACAGTGAGGAGCACTGAGTTTTACGGTTATCAAATAAAAAACATTCCAAAAGAGGGTAAATGAAGTGCTGTCACGTCGTAAAAAGGTTCAGGAAGCAGTAGCGAGGGAAACGAGAGCTTTATTAAAAGCCAGACGGAAACACAGGTGGAAACACAGGATGATGGTGATGACGCAGGAACCGTGATGGACACACAGATGGCCGAAGTGAAGAGATAATCCGTGAGTGCTGAGTGATCCGGAACAGAGAACGCCAACAGGAACGGGAAACAGGTGACCACACTGGAAGACATCAACAACGATCTGGCAACGGCTAGAAGAACTGGTGAGTATAAGTAGCTGAGATGATGAGCTGCAGCAGGTGCTGCAAACGAGACACAGCCGAGACAAATCAGCGGTGATGGGCAGGTCACGCCCACAAGCACCTACACACAACATGACAACACTGACACGAGACGAGGAGAAAGCAATGGATTAGTGAACCGTGACAAGTGCATCAAAATTCAGTGTCATCAAGAACACAATGTTTTTATTTACACGTGGTAGGGAGCAGGGGCTCGTTCTTCGTACGTTGCTTAAAACATCCGAGATCAAATGAGACATCCGAGATGATTTCATCGTGCTAGTCATGATCCGGCCTTCGAACACACCTGTTGTTGATGATTAGTATCGCTGGATTGAGTTATCTTAGATAACTGCGCTGGTTTAAAAGGGGATATGTATCGATAGTAGAAACACTGATCAGCAACGCTGTTATTGGTTGCCCACAATGGCCAAAGAGCGCGCCCACTTTTTCTCTGCGGCAGAACAAGAACTCTTGATGGAGGGCTATGGGGAGTTCCAAAATTTAATAAAAACGACAGGGAACACCTCAAAGGCTGCAAAAGCCAGGAGAGAGGGCTGGCAAAAAGTTGCAGACAAATTAAATGCGTAAGTAGTGATTGTGTTAGAGGTTTTCAATCAGTTATTACAGTATATGTACATTAAACATTTTCATACTTTAATCTTTCATATTAGAGCCTCCACAGGACCCACTAGAAATTGGGAACAAGTAAAGGTGAAATACAAGAATATTCTACAAAATGGTAATAATTAACTAAAATAATAACTAAAAAGTTTCTATGTTTCTTTTCCTGTGTACCTCATTGTAATTAATTTTTATTTCTTTCTCTATTTCTGTGCAGTTTTACATAACACACCCACACTTTTACCTGTTCCCATGCAAGTGGTGGCTGAAGCATGTGCAGTAAGTGGACTTGTCCTTTTTTTTGTTTTTCTCAATGGTGAAATCAATATCAATAGTGGAGACACCGTATCACTTTGTCATACCATTTATTTTCATTGCACAGGGCAGTGAAGAGACCCTCTCGGATGAGTGTCCTTTGGAGGAAGTACCTGTAAGTGCATAACTACACATAAAAATGCACTATATAACATACCCTATAAACTTATCAACTAATGTCCTTTATATTTTTGACCGCAATATGAGTTGCAGGAGTCTGCACAGAGGCCTGCAGAGAGGGAGTCTGCACAGAGAACTGATACAGAGGTGGACAGTGTTGCATTGTTTTTTTACTTTCAGTTTTAATTTAATTAATTCAATTTATTTTCTCTGCAAATGGCACAGGGTGACATCCGTTCCCTCTATAAACGTAGCCTACAGCAAAAGGTTGAATATTTGCATTTAAAAAAAACAAAAACTGAGGGGAGAAATGGAGCTCCAAGAGCTAATGAAGAAGAAAATTGCTCTAGAAATAGAGTTGCTGCAAAAGGAACTTCAGAGTAAGTACTAAAACACTTCACATTTCAGAGCACTACTGTTGACCTTGCATAACAATATCTCTTTACAGGCAAAAGATGACCCTAATTTTATTTTATTTTTTCTCAAAGAACAACTAATAAAAATCATTGAATCCATATTTGCCTTGTCTTTTTATTTATTTGTCTTAATTTTTATTAAATTATTCTCAAAAATGGTGTTCCACAATCCTGTCCCGTGTAGCTCTGCCACTAGGTTGATCCAAGTGCACTGGCTGGAGGTCATCATCAGGCTGCAGTTCCACTACAGGGGTCCTCTCCTTTCTAATGGTGGCAATGTTGTGTAATACAGCACATGCGACAATAATGCCGCATGCCCTGTCAGGTGCAACCCTCAGACTTTTCAGACACTGAAATCTTCCCTTTAGTTGCCCAAAGGTCATTCCAATGCGTGCCCTTGTCCTGGCTAGAGCTGCATTGTAACTGGTTTGTGGTCCAGGGAATGGAGTCATAAAATACTGCCTACAGGCGTAGCCCCTGTCTCCAACCAGGATCCCATCGTAATCACCTGTACAATGGTAAAATGCAGTTCTGTTAGGCCCACAATAAGTGTGTGTAATACAGTGAGCATGACATTAATATCCTTACCACGTTCAAATAATGTGCATAACTGTGACATTTGGCTTCCACATTTGTGATATGACACCTAGAGTCTAAGACATTGTAGTCAATCAACTGCATACTTATGGAATACATTGTATATATTACCAATATAAAATATTAAGAATATTTATACTTAACTCACCTGCACATTTATACTGTGAACCCCCTTTCGGTTCACAAAATCCCCTTCATTTGGGGCCTGGTGGGGCCTTGATATGAATGTGTGTGCAGTCTATGGCACCAATCACATTAGGGAAGCCTGGGGGACAATCGATTTATATTTACTAGTGTGGTCATATTCATACGATCTTCATTAACAAGTAGAATGTACCTGCAATTGCGAAATAGCTCTGTTTTACAACTTGGGGTCTTAAGTGGCTTGGAAAGACTACAAAAACACCTAAAAACTGCTTTAGCGCCAGGTAAACTTTACGAATGGCACGACAGACAGCACTTTTGGCCAAGTTCTCCGCATCCCCAATAGTGTACAGGAAAGTGCCACACGCAAAGAATCTCAACGCGATGCACACAGTTTGTGCTGTGGTTAAAGCCCGACTCCGACGAGTAGAACTTTTAATATGAGGTTCTAACAAGTTTATTATGTAAATGACACCCTCACGTGAAAAACGATATCTTTCAAAAAGTACACTATCGCGCTGTGCTAATGGATCCTGTCTGTGTCGCAAAACGCGATTAATTCTAAAAGCTCTGCGAATTATCCTCGCACCTTCCGCAACAGGTTGCTCTCGTAAAAACGGGCAAGACATGGCTGCGACAGACTTCCCTATCTCCTCCGCTTATAAAGCCGCGATCTAATCCTGTTTACATGAAATAAGCCTGCTCCCGAGCAGGTATAAGCTTGCGCACCTGTTGCTATGACAGCAAGTCCAGGATGAGCGTCGAAGAACCAAACAATCCAAGATCATGCCAAATCGTCAACAATCAAATCCAGCTAACTGAGTTAGCGACGTACGAAGAACGAGCCCCAGGTGTACATTTATTTTGTACCAACTAACAATTTGAAAATATTAACATTTTCATGAATTCGAAAGTTTACGTCAGAATGGCTTTACGAACGATTTACACAGAAATTTGTTCTGCTCATGTTCCATTGTTTGTTTTATTTTAGTTATAAATCTGTGCATCAGCGCGTCTGTTGTTGCATGTTCGGACGTTTCAATGCTACTGTTTTGCTTTGAGGTTGTTGTTTTTTTCTTCTTGTTTTGTTCTGCAGCTTGCTTGCCAGCGTGCTTGTGGGGTGCTGCAGTGTCCCGTCCTTTGCGGGTTTCTAACTTGCAATTGTTGCTTGCTGTTTAAGTCTTTTTTTTGTTTTGTTTTGTGTGTTTGTTTCGTATTCCTGGTGAAATAAGATAATTGTGCTCCTAGTGTACAAACTGGTATCATTTTAGTAGTTTAAACTGATTGTGGTGCTTGACTTTGGAGCTAGTGTTCCAGGTTTAAATGTTGGGTTTCCATTTTTCTTTTTCTTTTTTCTTTTCCTTGAAGAACAGAATTTGTCAAATTGATTTGTGAATTGATAGAAATTATATATATCCTTGTAGGTTTAAGAGTGAAATGGGGAAAAATTATTTTCTATATACTAGTTCTGTTGCTTGGAATAAATTACCTGGGTATATACAAGAAGAAAGTATTTTTAGAAGGGAAGTTAAAAAATGGTTGTTTTATCATTGATGTTTTCTGAAGTGTGGGCGATGAGTTTCTGAATTTGATGTGTATTTGCACTCCATTTATGTTTTGTTCGACAATTTTTGAGATATTTGAGGACCACAATGGAAATAAGCCGAATGGCTTTTTTGTGTATTTTATCCTCGACATTATTTTGAAATGTGTATGAACTAGTCTTTTTTTGGACTTTTTATATAATGTTCTAAATTTTGTCAAATAAACAAACAAACAAAATAGTCTTTTTCTTCTTTTTGTTAATTGTGTTGTAGTGTTATATCAGCTTGAATTGTGCTTTTCTTTATTTTTTTTGGTGTGGGAGTCATTTTCAAATTTTGCAGTTTTCCTTTTTCATATTTTTGAGTGGAATTCACTTCTGTGCGAGTGATTCTTTTTTGGGGAAATGTGTGGGCCTCTGGAAGGCCTAGTCTTTAGCCTGCCTTACTACTGGTGAGCCCCAGTTCCTTGCGTTAGTTTATTTGTTCTTTAATTTGTTTCTTTGTTTATTTGCTCCTGCGTCAGTCTAACCGAGACTTGTCATAGCACTTGCATGTTGTTGCTCTTTTGTTGGTCTTGATTTGCATTTTTAAGTCGCTTTGGATAAAAGCGTCTGCTAAATGACTAAATGTAATGTAATGTAAATATATATATATATATATATAATATGTATATGTGTGTGTGTGTATATACAGCATATATATGTGTATATACACACATATACATACACACACACACACACGCACACACACACACACACACACACACACAGTGTTGGGGAAAGTTACTTTTAAAAGTAATGCATTACAGTATTGCGTTACTCCCTAAAAAAGTAACTAATTACGTTACTTAGCTACTTTTTATGGAAATTAATGCGTTAATTACACAGCGCACTGTCAAATGCCCACGAGCAGAATTATCTGTATTCATATGGCAATTTTCTTAGTGGTTTGGTCTCTTGAAACCACGATACTTGTGCAAAAATATTGAATAAAATATGTTGAATGAATGTAAAATGCTTTCTTTGTTGGGATAAGAAGGTTCATCTATTGGAACTTAGAAAATAAGAGCAAACAATTTTAAGATCAAATCATTTTAAATGTAGGTTTGTCTAAAAGAAAGAATAATCTTTTATCTGGTTTAGTTGTTTTTAAAAATAAATCAAATCTCTTTTTTAAAAACATTGCATCAAACTTAATAGGTAAGCTGATTATCATTTCATCGTGCATTCATCACATATTTATCAGACTTGTAAAAGTATCATGACCCTTCGTAGAAGTACTAAAAGTAAATCTTATAAAACAATGAGCATCGATTAATAACTTTGTTAGAACACAACTGATATGAAACTAAAGCCTGAATAAAAGCTTACCAGATGTAAAGCAATTTTATGCCTTTAAATCATACTTGATTTTGGAAAAAGTTTGAAAACTAGCTATCTGAACTGCTGACCTTCCTGAATGCTGTCTGTGTGTGTGTGTGTGTGTGTGTGTGTGTGTGTGTGTGTGTTTGTGTGTGTGCGTTTTTGTGACATGAGGACATAAATTTGTATAATGACACAGGTATAACAAGGTGAAGGTGACTTTTCAGGACATTGACCCATGTCCCCACTTTTCAAAATGCATATAAATCATACAGAGTGAGTTTTTTTGTCTCCTGTGAGGGCTAAGTTTAGGTGTAGGACAATAGCACATACAGTTTGTACAGTATAAAAACCATTACGTTATGATGTGTTAAATAAATGTTGAATACTTGTTAATTTATGATTAATGATCAATGTTTTGTTTTGCTTTGCTTTAGTAACATGTTTGTTCCTTAATAAAAATAAAACACGGTTTTTACTTGAGTCTCTTTTTAGCTTGAAATGTTTGTTTTTATTAGTGGTGGGCCGTTATCGGCGTTAACGTGAGACTCTTATCGGGCGATTAAAAAGAAAAATATCGCCGTTAATCTATTCTCAAAGTTGGGTTGGGAGCTGGGTCTATACTACGCAAGCTATGATGACTTTCACCTTGATATTTTAGCGCGGATGTATACCTAGCCGAATTGCACTGTAGGGGGCGAGAACGAGTCTTCGTGTGTTTGCTTCAGGGAAATTTTATTTTTAAGAAGCTTCCCAATGGAAACCTCGACAAGACTAAGGTTGTTTGCACCTTGTGCAATGCGGAATTAGTTTACTGTAGGAGTTATTCCAGTCTCCTAAACGCAAAGCATCCCTTAGCTAATGCAGAAGATGCCGGGCCAAGCACTGATGTAGCGCAGGGGAAGAGTCGTCGTCAAACTACTATGTTTGAGTGCAACCGAGGCAAGCCCGTCAGCACAGCTCTATCAGCCAAGCTAACTAATCTCCTCGCTCAGTGGATTGCTATCAGCTGCCGGCTCATCAGCGTGGTTGAAGATGATGGGCTCGAGCTTGTTCTCCAGGCGGCCACAGGTGACCCATCTTACAAATTACCTGCGAGGCGAACTATCATGAGGAGAATACATGACCAGCACGCCGCAGAGAAAGCCGCAAAAGATGAGAAGATGGTAGAGGCGAGGTGTGTAGCACTGACTGGGGACCACTGGACATCTGTCAACAACGAAAACTACCTCGGCGTTACTGTACACCTCATCGATGCCAGCTGGGAACTTCACTCCTTCGCTTTAGGTAGGCTACGTTATGTCATTTTAAATTACATAATTTAATTTAATTACTTACCCTATTAATTACCACGACACCACGAATTCGACAAGTTCAGGAGCCACTCGTGCAAGATGTTCCAACATGGTGGAATTCCACCCTTGAGATGATCAAGCGCTTGAGGCGCAACAGAGACGCACTGCACACAACGCTGTCTCAGCAGAAGCACAATCTGGCCCTCCCAACAAATGCTGAATATGAGAAGTTGGCAAAGCTAGAGAAACTGCTGGAGCCATGCAGGTATGGTCTACAAAGATAGCGTGTTCATGAATTGGCATACAAGTTATTTTAAATGTCACTTTGTATTTAAGAAACACGTGCCCTTAAATGTAATGTGATTAAGAACTTTTAAAAAATGTGTAATCTGAGTTAAATGAATCAGTCATTAATTATTTATTGCTCTGTTTATGTCTGTAACACATGATCAACACATGATCGAAGTGAAAATGTCCTCAAACACACCTAACCAACGCATCTATGACAAAAAGAATGTCGGTCTTTACTGTGAGAAGCCTTATGCAAAAATCACAAGACATCTCAAACAGAAACATTCTGGAGAAGTTGAAATTGCAAAGGCCCTGTCATATAAGCAAGGCTCACCCATGGAAAATCTTTTATTAACAAAAGTAAGGAACATGGGAAATTACCACCATAATAGTGCAGTCCTATCCACTGGAAAAGGGGAGGTCATACCAAAAAGGCAAGCAATGTATATGTCAACAGCAACTGACTATCTGCCTTGCAAGTTTTGCTTTGCTATGTATGTCAAAACAGACCTCTGGAGACACCATAAGCGTTGCAAATTACAAGTAAGAGAGAATATGCCGGGGAGGCGGAAGGTTCAGGCAAGCTGTTCCCTGGTGATAAAATCGGACTCATTAAGTCTATCACTGGGTGAGAGAATGTTTCTAAAAAATGGCGAAGTTGGACGACACCGGGCCGATATTAGAAATAAGATGAGGGAACTTGCCAGACTACTTCTTGTGGCAAGAGCCATTGATAAGGACATTGTTGCTTTGAAGGACTTGATCAACCCAGCAAAGTTTAACACAGTACTTGAAGCTGTGAAAAAGATGACTGGATTTGATGAATCGACAAACAGATTTTCAGTTCCATCAACAGCACTGAAACTACGACATTCCCTTGTTAAAGTGTCACATATTTTGCAGGGGGAGGCTTTACGCCAAGAGGACGAAGCTTTAAAGGGAAGAGCAGAGCACTTTAGTAAGTTAATTGAACTGGAATGGACAATCCATGTGTCATCAAATGCACTAAAAACATTATACCAGAAAAAATAGAATAGCCCGCAAATTCTGCCTCTAGCAGAAGACATCAGGAAGCTTCAGAATCATTTAAAGTGCCTCGAGGAGGTCAACAAAAAAGCACTCATTGACCATCCATCCCAAAGGTCGTGGAGTGATCTCTCCCAAGTGACTCTGGCACAGCTAATTTTGTTCAATCGACGTCGTGAAGGTGAGGTTTCTAGGATGGAGGTTACAACATATGTGCAGAGAAACCAAACCAATATGCAGGATGAAATTTTGGAGAGCCTATCACGTTTTGAGAAGAAACTATGTGAGAATCTCACCAGAGTAGAGGTACGAGGGAAGAGAGGTCGGAAAGTGCCAATACTATTACCAGCAAATGTAAAGGAATCAGTGGAACTTCTAATTAAAACTAGAGAAGACGCTGGGATTTCCCCTAGTAATCCCTACATATTTACAGTAATTTGATTATAGATCACAAGAGAACATGCGTGGATGTGACAGCTTAAAGCGATATGCCAAAAGCTGTGGGGCTAAACATCCAGAGAACATCACTTCCACTAAGTTGAGAAAACATGTTGCCACAGTATCTCAGTTACTCAACTTAAAAACACACGAACTTGACCAGCTTGCCACATTTATGGGACATGACATTGATGTCACTCTTCAGGGAGTTTTATAGACTCCTTGAAGAAACGTTGCAAATGGCAAAAGTGAGCAGAATTATTTTTGCCTTGCAAAACGGAATCAGCAAATTTCAAGGAAAATCTCTGGAGGACATAACGCCTAACATAAATTGTAAGTAAATGATTTCTGTGTATTGTTCTTTTTAAACAAGGCAAAAGCTCTGTACTTGCTTAAAACTTTTTCAGTTTTACATAATGTGATTTACATAAGTATTTAATCATTTTGTTACAGTTGAAGAGGACTCCAGCTCAGAGTCAGAGGATGTTCATTCTAAAAAACAGACAAGTCAAGAGGCTAAGTTTTTATTTTGAATTTTTGACGTAAGAATTAAAAATTCTATACATTAAATGCAACATGGCTTTGATTTATTCTGCCATTTGAAGTGTTGTTCTCTATGTGGTTTCAGAAAATTCTGATACTGAGGACGATCCTTCTGAAATAAGGGCTCTTAACTCTGGAAAGACTTCAGCCTCAGGAGAGGCAGTTGGATATACGAGTAATCCACAACTGCCATTAAATCAAAAAGGTATGTTATTCCATTCACTATAAACCATACAGAAGATCTTGACATTTGTTTTTAGAATTGACCATGGTGTATTATGTTTTCAACTTTAAATTTAGCTTATTCATTCCCTCATATATTTAATAACTAAATTTCTTTCTCTTCTCCTTTTTTTAAAAGAAATAGTAAAACCCAGAAAGCCCTGGTCAGGAACAGAGAGGAAAGTCATAGAACACTATTTCAAGAACAACATTAAAGAAATGAAGGCTCCTGGAAAAGTGGACTGTGAAAAATGCTTAAATGAAAACAAGATTTTAAAGGATAATGGAAGAGATTGGAAAGCAGTTAAATACTTTGTGCGCAACAGAATAACTTCGATGAAGAGAAATTTGGGTCAACAGTATCGGGCCCTATATCCCTGAGAGCTTGCGATGTGGAGTATCAATGTTGAATGTCACAATACTGAGAGCTCGTGATGCACCACACACCTTACGAACAACCCATATTTCTGAGAAAACGTTGGCCAATTCTGAGTGTGCTCCACACAGGTGAGTGGGCTTGATAAACCACCTGTACGAGTCACACTCCTTTCCTTATGCACCAACACTTCACGTTTCTGGGGAATATTGTGCAACCCAAATGAGCATCAGTGTGTCATAGCATTGAAATTATTGACTACAGCTGGTTTTAGATACATGTCTAAACATTTTAAGCAACAAAGCCTATTCTGTTTGGGCCTCTCAGTTTTTAAATGCCTAGCTATGACTTTGACTTAAGCCACTTTAAAATTGCACAAATTTATTATTATTGTTACTATTTTCATTTTTAGTTTTATTTATACAATCTATTACCAACTTTAATTTGTCTTTTTTCATTGTTATTTTACACAAAGCAAAACGCTGCTTATTTGAAAAGTACTATAGAAATAATTATTTATAGTATTATATAATGTTATTGATATTATTATTGTATACCTGTAGCCACTCATCACTGACGGTGGAAAGTCTGCACTACCGTAAGGGGTGGGGGCGAATCACTTGGAAAACCATCCCACACACCATTAGGAGTGTGTGTGCACTTTAAATAAATTCTGCCTTGATTTCATTAAAGTTTCTTGTTCATTGTGTGTGTGTGTGTTCCAATGCAACAAGTCAACATGTGCAATAAGTGCTTTTAACAACTGCCAATGTTAAAATGTTTTATCATCTGAGTCAGGTACCATATTTCCCTAGCTAACTGATCTTGCAAATCTTACCATAAAGGTAACACTTTCTGCTTATATTTAACTTATAAATATAAGATTTTACGGTGCAAATGTAAGTTTGGTTAAGTGATTTTAAATAATATTCTTCACTTGAACAAAATCAGTTAATTTCGCTTTCATTGCTACGGCACTTTTGGCTCACTGTACAAAATTGAAAGGATTTTTAGGCTGGTTTGGCTATTGCTACCGGAATGGTGAATCCATTAAAACTCATTCAGTCATCAATCTCATGTTTCCAGTTTATTTCTCAACATGTAGGAGTAGACATTTCTTTGATACCAAGTGCTGGTAATTGTTGGTTTCTGATAACCCATAAACAAATAGAAACAATATAACATTAACACAAATCAACTTGAACAAATCAAGTAAATCAAAAGAAACTTACATTGTCATCAACACAACAATTCCACACAGGCCATGTGAGTAGAGAGGCTTCTCGCACAAACAGAGGCTTGATTAATAAAAGGCCACAGGTGATCTTATCACGACTCAGTCAACCAATCAGGTCACAGTATAATTTTCTACAGCCGCCCCCAAATGTGTTAACATTTGCATACAAGAAAATTCATACTACTGTAAATTCATACTACTGTACTGTACTATTCATACTACTTAAAGCTTCCCATCACTCAGAATTTCAGCAACTCTGATTCTCCCATCAGAACTTGATAAAGTCTTGCTAACGGTCCCTACCAGCCAGCGTCCACGAGGAAGCTGGGGGTCCACAATCATAACCTTTGTCAAGGGCACAATAGGATTTCCATCAAATTTCCACTTTTGACGAATCTGAAGATTCGGAAGATAATCCTTAATGAAACTGGCCCAGAATCGATCTGCAAGAACTTGACTGTGTCTCCACTTTCTACGGGTAAGTAGCTCTGAATCTGCATACATCACTTGCGGGAGAGATGCATCTCGCCGCCCCATCAATAAAATATTTGGGGTAATGGGATCAAGATCTGAAATATTCGAAGATACGTAGCCAAGAGGTTTTGAGTTTAACAACTCCTCAATTTCAACAAGCACAGTATACAGAACTTCCTCAGAAACAACTTGTGTTCCCAGAACCACTTGTAACGCTGTCTTAACAGACCGTATCTCTCTTTCCCAAGTACCTCCAAAATGGGGAGAGTATGGTGGATTAAAGGAGAATTTAATTTGTTGGAGGGCAAGCATCTCCCGAAAAAAAGGGACTAAGCTGAGAAAATGCTGTCCGAAGTTCTCTTTCTCCTCGCTTAAAATTAGTCCCTTGATCAGACAATATTTCATAGGGCCGACCTCGGCGAGCTACAAACCTTCGCAAAGCCAGAAGGAAACTATCTGTGTCCATACCAGAAAGTAGCTCCAAATGAATACACCGTGTTGTCTGGCATTTAAACATAATGCCCCACCTTTTCTCATGACGGCGACCTATTTTGATGCTTAAAGGCCCAAAACAATCCATACCCGTTGACCAAAAGGGAGGCTTATACAATCGTAGTCTGGACACCGGTAGATCAGCCATTCTGGGGACTGAGGGCATACCTTTCCATTTCCTACACTCAAGACATGACCTCTGAATTTTCTTTATTAACTGTCGCCCTCTCAAAACCCAGTATTTCCGACGAAGATGGGCGAACACTCTTTGTGGTCCTGAATTACACAAAATTTAATCAAAGTCAGCAACTAAAAGTTTGGTAATATGATTCTTTGGGTCTAAAACAATTGGATGTATAGCTTCAGAATCCAAATCTTCACTTTGATGGAGTCGTCCACCCACTCTTATCAGCTCGGTCACTGGATCATACTCGGGTGCCAAGTGAACTAAACGGCTTTGTCGAGGAACTTCATGACCATCTTTGAGCAGTTTATATTCCTCAGGGAAATCCTCCATCTGGGCTTGACGCAGGAGATGCAATTCTGCTTGAGTTTGGAAAGGTTTAGTGTCGTCTCCAAATACCAGAGAGAGAGTTTCAACTGGTCGCTGCAATCAACTCTGACCAGGTATTAAATTGAAGCATATCAGAAGCTGGGGAGTTTATTGGTACCCGATTAAGTCCACAGAACAAAGATTTTCTAAGTTCTGTACCAACCTCATCCGGACTTGAAGCTGGCAATTTTGGCCATTGCTGAGAGTTCAAGTGTAAAAAGGTAGGTCCTTGAAACAAAGAACTTGTAGCAGACAATTCAGAAAGCTTCTTGCCTCGAGTGATGTCATCTGCTGGATTGTTTGCAGTGTCAACATATCTCCATTGATCCGGTCTAGTACATTCAAGCATCTCTGTGATGCGATTAGCAACAAAGATCTTGTACCGGCAGGATTCAGACTGGATCCAAGTCAACACAGTTGTAGAATCGGACCATAATGTCACTGTTTCGATATCCAAAGTGAGTTCCTGTTGCAACAAGTTTGCTAGCTGAGCTCCAGTCAGAGCAGCACACAGTTCTAAACGAGGAATAGAAATGGTCTTCTTTGGTGCTACCCTTGAACGAGCCATGACAAGAGAAACAGAAATCTGACCATCTCCACTAATCAGTCGCATGTAGGCAACTGAGCCATACGCCTTCTCAGATGCGTCGCAGAATATATGAAGCTCTCTTCTAATTGGATCTCCCCAGTTCTTTCTTGGACCATACCACCGTGGTACTTGGATTCTAACCAGATCAGGTAACTCACTTTCCCATGCAAACCAGCCTACCCTTATTCCTTCTGGAATATCTGGATCATCCCATTCTCTGGTAGGCTTCATCCATAACTGTTGCAAAAGAATTTTAGCTCGTGTCGTGAATGGAATGATGAAACCCAGTGGATCATACTGACGAGCAAGTATTCGATACAAAGCACGTAACGTTAGAACATCATACTCCACTGGACGATGCTTATAACTCAAGGTATCCTGCAAGCAGTACCAACTCAATCCAAGTGTACTCTCGCATGGATCGGTGCAGTCACGGCTCAACCATAGATCAGTGTCTACTGAACGTGCATCAGTTGGTAAATGGCTCACCACTGGGATTTGATTACTGGCCCATTGCCGTATTTCAAACCCACCTTCAGCTAACAAAGAACGCAAATCCATGAGCATCTTTTTTGCTTCTTGACTCGTTGGGAAACTTTGCAAATAATTATCCACATAAAAGGAATGCAAAACAGAAGATTGGACATCTTGAAATTCGGCAGGAAGGTTTTGCACACATTTCTGAAGAGCATACGTAGCGCAACAAGGGCTACAAGTAGCACCAAATGGCAAAACCTGCCATTCATAAACATCTGCGGAGTCATTTCTTCTCATATTTCGCCATAAGAAACGTAACAGTGATGAATCAAAAGGCAAGAGGGGGATTTGATGGAACATAGACCTGATGTCTCCACTGATAGCAACTGGATGTTCTCTAAACCGTAGTAGGACTCCAATCAAGGAAGGACCCAACACTGGTCCAGGTAACAAATATGCATTCAAACTCTCACCTTGATACTGATAGGAACAATTAAATACCACACGATGCTTGCCATTATGTTCCACAAGATGGTGAGGAATATACCAAGCTTCATCACTGAATTCAATCTCATTAGGCTCCAGCTTCTTCACACATCCAGCTTCAACGAGTTTCTGAATCTCTTGCTCATAAATAACCGCACGATCTGGATCCTTAGCCAGCTGTCTTTCCAGTCGACGCAAAGCTGGCATTACTGCCTCGGATGGTACTTTAATTACTGGTGCATTCTTAGCTCGCAGTAAAGGAGTCACATATCTTCTAATTCCATTAATTTCTTCACACTTTGTTTCCCGTTCCAAGAACTCAAGAGCTTCCTTATCTTCCTTAGAACGCAGGGCATGCTTCGGAGTTGGAGAGAAAGGAAGTACATCAACTTTCCATAATTTCTCCACATCCTGGTGCAACTGATCCATGGATAGTGAAGCTTGGAAGAAACACTGCGTGATTGAATTAGTCTTCTCACCTAAAAAAGTCGGTCCCTGCAATGTCCACCCCAGGCGAGTATGTAAAGCAGCTTGACTTCCAGGAGGACCGAAATGTATTCGCTCTTTGGAACAAAGAAGATGAGGATAATCAGCTCCCACTAATAACAGAGGTTTCACCTTCTGAAACTCTTCCAGAGGGATGCCTCTTAGATGTTGATAGCGTCGCTGGAGCATCTGCACTGGGTAAGTCTGCTCAGGTAGATCAAGCATTTGAGCTGTAAAAGCTCCTCGTATTTGGTATTTACTCTACTTATGATCAGCTGACGAAATTGAAAAGGAAACATTTGCACCTTCAATTTTCTCTGAGCCTTGCCGGATGGTTCGAATAACCAATGACTCTGCCGCCCCATGAAGACCTAAAAATTCTGCCGCAGAAGACGTAAGCATGGTTCTTTCTGAACCGTCATCTAATATGGCATACGTCTCCAGAGTCTTTCCTTGATGGCTCAGAACTACCTTCACAATTTTCAAAAGAACAGAGTTAAGACCACTTGGTCTGCTCAAATAATATATCCCAGAAGCAGGTTTGTGTACATTCACATCATGCAATATTCCTAGGTGACGATTCTGACATTTTGGACATTTTCTTTGCAGGTGACAACTAAACGCTCTATGGGCCCAACCACATCTCCAACAACGATTGTTATCAGCAATCCACTTCCGTTTTGCTGCTGTATCAAAATTCTGGAATTCAGAACATTGACTAAGATGATGATCAGTATGACAACAGTAGGTACAAGATGGTTTACGGCCCTCATTCCTTTCCTGTGATCTAATAATTTCAGTTTTCCTTTTCTGAGTGGGTACATTTACTTCTGGACTTACCCTATGAAGGAAAGCAGCTGACTGAAATTGGGACTTGGTAGGCCTCCCTTCTCTTATCTGGGACTTCACACCCTTTGATTGTTCAAATACTTGGACAGCTAGATTCTGACATTCTGATTCCTCTTCCAACCAAACAGAGAAACTAACCAAGTCATAGGGCTCATCTGGTCGAGTAGTTTTAGCATATCTTGCAAAACTAGCGACCTGCTGGGCTGGAAGCTTACTAAGCAATTGATGGACATGTGATGCGCAGAATAACTCTTTTGCTCCTTCATGATCCCAGGACTGAAGCATGCCAACAAGAGCTTGAACTCGTAGAGCAAATTGACTAAACCCATCGGGATCTCCTGATCGTACAGCTGACAAGTTCTTAATAGCAGCAATCTTCCGAAGCACCAACTGATGGGGTTGGCCATACCTTTTCTGGAGAGCCTTCAAAGCAGTAGTGTAAGGCTGAGAATGATAGGCATAAGCCAAGGCTAAATGTCGGGCTGCATCAAACTTCAAATGATCCAGAAGAATGTGATACTTATATTGCTCAGTTTCCTCTAAGGGCATCAAATTCTTCAAAGCCATGTTCAACATGGCAAACTCATAGGGGTCATCACTCTTCAAATACGGAAATGAAAGTCTTTAAATAAGGGCTGACCTTGAGGGCTGTGAAGCAGGCATCTTTGTCTGAGGCACCGTCACTGCTGTCGGATTGGGCCTACACTGATCAAGTACCATCTGTTGTACTCCAGTTGGAGGAAGTGCAGATGTTTGATATCTCTAAGCAATGATATCTCTGGAGGTGAAAGGATTCGAGATAGACATAGTGGAAGGATTAGCTTGCTGCTCCCTTACTGTTCCAGTTTGATGTTGCAAGGAAATTTGATGAGGATTACCAAGATATGCATAGGGATGTCCAACTAATATATCTCTTGGATGCAATGTTGCAGCTCTCAATGGATCACAATTAAGTGAAGTGTATTGGCCAAGAGATGGATACGATGCATAGGGATGTCCAACTAATATATCTCTTGGATGCAATGTTGCAGCTCTCAATGGATCACAATTAAGTGAAGTGTATTGGCCAAGAGATGGATACGACACTGGATAAGGAAAATCAGGCAGGTTTGGATGCCTTAGTCCTCCACTTGGATAGAGGGGGGGGGCAGCCAACTTGGAGGCATCCATGGATTCCCAGGCATAAGGAACACATTTCCCTGCATTTGATCAGCTGGAAAAAGGCTTTGATCCCTTCCTACTTGTTGATCACTGGAATCAAACCCTGAATTCATTTGATGACTGACTGAAGATAGCCATGGTAGACCATTACGTTGCTGAGTCAAACCTGCACCCATTACATCAGGATCCACAGCAGATTGGAACCTAAGGTTGTCTATGGGACGAAAGGAAGGTCTAATAGGGGTACATGGATTAGAACGCTGTGGTGGTATCTCTGTAGCAATAGGTACGGATAAAATAGGCATTGGAGAGACAAGCGGCACATCCTGAGACGGAGGCATGGTAATTGGTTCACTAAACTTTGGTGGCATAGAAGACACATTTCCCTGCTTAATTCCATGTTGACGTATACGTTCACTCAACTCATCCACCATAGGATTTCCGAGGTTTACCTCATGTTGTTGGTTCAGTTGGGTTGGAACAAAGGACTCTTCATTCGAACTGCATTCAGAGCTAGTAGAAGATGAAGATCTTTTCCTTTGCATATCCTTCATCATTTGTCCCATATCCAACAACATTCCCTTCATCTGCTTAATCTCCTCAGATAAAGACTTCACCTCGTTTTGAGTTGCAGTAATGGAAACTCCTTGTGATGTAACCTGCTGACTCAAATCCTCTGGCTCTTGTGCCAGTTGCCCTCTTGGATGAATCAAAAGATTTGACTGAGCCATCACATAATCTTGCTGCCATCTTGGAGGCTTTACAATCCTAGATGAACGTTTAGGTCTTACACAGTCATCCTCAGTATCAATTCTAGCAGCCTATTCCGGCTCGAATGACCATGTACAAAATTGAAAGGATTTTTAGGCTGGTTTGGCTATTGCTACTGGAATGGTGAATCCATTAAAACTCATTCAGTCGTCAATCTCATGTTTCCAGTTTATTTCTCAACATGTAGGAGTAGACATTTCTTTGATACCAAGTGCTGGTAATTGTTGGTTTCTGATAACCCATAAACAAATAGAAACAATATAACATTAACACAAATCATACATAAATAAATCAACTTGAACAAATCAAGTAAATGAATCAAGTAAACAAATCTAGGAAGATGGCGGCGCGATCGATCGCTGCGGCTGCTCCGGGTCCCAAAGACAGTGCTTTTATGTCGTTTAATGTCGCCTGTTCGTCTCCAAATAGTGTCAGTTTACCGCTAACTCTTAAGGAAATCACCCCAGAATTCATCTATGATCGCCAAAGTCTTTTGGATATCAGCAACGCATACGAACATCGCAGGCGGCTACTGAGAAGCTACGAGGCCTTTGTTTACTGCTGGAGCCGGACTTCGAGACCACGGCCTCGCCTACTGACGCTACCCGCACAAGGCAGCGTCGCAAGCGGTGTGAGAGAGGACGGAAGCGCGGTAAGCGCGGAGGTATACGAGCTAGGCTAAGAGCTAACCCCTCAAGGCCGGCTCTTCCAACACTCATGCTCTCAAACGTTCGCTATCTGGAAAACAAACTGGACTTAATTCAACTCAGTCGATCTACACAGCATGAGGCAAGGGACTGTTGCGTGTTTGTTTTCACCGAAACATGGCTAAACGACAACATCCCGGACTCCGCCATTCAATTGCACGGGCTAACCAACTTCTGAGCGGACAGAGATTCATCACTGTCTGGTAAGACACGCGGAGGTGGCTTGTGTGTGTATATCAACAAAGACTGGAGTAACAATGCTGCGGTATTATCAAAACACTGTTCATCGCTGGTGGAGTTTATGGTTGTGAAGTGTCGACCGTTCTATCTGCCGCGGGAGTTCACGGCCATTGTTATCGTTGCGGTTTACATCCCCCCGTGTGCAAACGCTAAGGACGCGCTTCGTGAACTGTATAGCGCCATCAGTGAACAACAAACAAAAAACCCAGACGGCTTTTTCATCATAGCCGGTGACTTCAACCACGCAAACTTAAAGACAGTTTTTCTAGCAACATGTGAACTTTGCAACAAGGGGAAACAACACACTGGACTTTGTTTACACAACAGTTAAGAATGCTTACAAGGCTGAACCCCGCCCCCACCTCGGGTACTCCGACCACATCACTGTTATGCTAATCCCAGCATATAGACCACTTCTCAAACTCACCAAACCGGTTGAAAAGCAGATCACAGTATGGCCAGACAATGCCACCTCAGCACTGCAGGACTGCTTCCAGGACACAGACTGGAGCATGTTTAAAGAGGCAGCCACCTACAACAACCACACAGACCTGAATGAGTACACTGAAACTGTGACTGCTTACATCAAAAAGTGCACTGATGATGTGACAGTCACCAAGACCATCACCACACGTGCAAACCAGAAGCCATGGATGACAGCAGAGGTTCGTGGGCTGCTAAAGACCAGAGATGAAGCATTCAGATCAGGAGATAAAGCAGCCCTCAAAACAGCAAGAGCCAATCTGTCCTGTGGCATCAAAAAAGCAAAACGGTCATATGCCCAAAAAATCAACAACCACTTCACAGACAGCAGAGACACACGGAGCCTGTGGCAAGCCATTCAGACCATCACTGACTACAAGCCCCCGCCACAGGCCTGTGATGAGGACACATCCCTCCCCGATGCACTCAACCACTTTTATTCACGGTTTGAAATGCAGAATGACACACCTGCACAAAAACTGCCCACACCTCCCAACGACCGGGCGCTCTGTCTGTCTCCAGCCGACGTAAGGAAGACCCTATCTAGGATTAACCCACGCAAGGCTGCGGGTCCTGACAACATACCTGGCCGTGTTCTGAGAGACTGTGCTGCACAGCTGACAGATGTCCTAACAGATATCTTCAACACCTCGCTGAGCCACATCTGGCTGAATGGTGTGGCACAAACAATCTGTCCCTCAATGTGGAGAAGACAAAGGTGGTTGTGATGGACTTCAGAAGAAACTCCGTTGACCACCCCCCACTGACCATCGACAGCTCGACTGTGGAGAGAGTCAGCAGCACTAAATTCCTGGGGGTGCACATCACAGAGGATCTCACCTGGACCACCAACACCATGTCACTCTCCAAAAAGGCACAACAGCGCCTACACCTTCTCCGCCGTCTGAAAAGAGCAAGTCTCCCTCCACCCATCCTCACCACATTCTACAGAGGCACCATTCAGAGTGTGCTGACCAGCAGCATCACTGTCTGGTACGGGAACTGCAGTGCTGCTGACCGCAAGACCCTCCAGCGGACAGTGAACACAGCTGCAAAGATCATCGGTGCCCCTCTCCCCTCCATCCTGGACATCTTCCTTACACGATGCTCCAGCAAAACCAACAGCATCGTGAAGGACTCCACCCATCCCTCCCACAGTCTCTTCCAGCTCCTACCATCAGGAAGACGGTACCGGAGCATCAGAGCCCGCTCCGCCAGACTGCTCAACAGCAGCTTTTTCCCCCAGGCTGTGAGAGCCCTGAACTCAAACCACCCCGCCCCCCTCTGAAACCCCATGCAAACCCCTACCTCCTGAAACATGGACCACCCCCCACCCCAAACCTTACCAAACCAAAGAAAAACTGTATGGAACTTTAATTTTTTTTTTTAATTTTTTTTTTTTTTAAGTTGAGCCAATTTAAAATAAGAATAATAAGTTGAGAGAACTCAGTTCAAAGTCTGCTAAAAGCTGGTTGCCTTAAAATTTTAAGTTGGCTCAACAATTTTTATTTTATTTTAATTTTTTTGTACGTGTGCGAATCAGCGCGATTGTGCATGAACCTCACAATACCACTTCTGCGTATGCACCAAAATTCAAACACACACACACACCCGCGCTAACGGCAGAGTCTGAGCGATGGCTGCAGCTAAACACAGTTGTCTACGTTAAAATGTTTTTCTTAGCAAGTGGAAGGAAAACGAATGTGCCAGCATAAAGTTTATACGACAATGATTTTATTGACGGGCACGAAGACAGACCAACATCGTTGAGTGGAGCACTGGATGAAATGCCCTTGAATGAGCTGCAGCGGTGCAGGTAATTTACACTGATTTACTCCACGCTTTATTAAAATTCATATGCTAATATTATATAGGAACTAAGTGTTTTATGATTGTTTTGGACTGAAAGAGCCTCTGTCCCTATACAGATCAGTTTCAAATTTCCCTGTCAGTGTTTTAAATATGATGTTATGGTTAACGTTGCAGCTGCATTGATGTGTTTTGCCATTTGCTCGCGTTAAAGTTAATTTGAACTATACTAAGTTACTGGATAGAGTTACTGTAAGCTCATTGTTTTCACTGGATAAGCAATTGTCACAGAATAGCCCGTCGTCACCTTCACTGATCACTTCCACCTGCACATCATTAATAATCATGCTTACCTGATCCTCGTCACCATCATCATTCTGAACTGGATAAAAGCACTCACCTCAGTCACCGCATTTGTCCGATCTTGAAGTTACCACACTGCAAAGCCTGTTGTTACTACTACAAGGACCGACGTTGTACGAAGCATCAAGCTGAGTATACTACCTGAAATACCTACCTGTTATACTTACCCTCTGCCTTGTTCCTCTTCAGCTTCTCCGCGATCAGATTCCTGTGGCTGGCTTGGACAACCGCTACTCCCTATCGCCCTGGCTTTCCTGTTCACCCAGGACCTGCCAAAACAAAGAGACTATATCAGAATCACTGCATACTTGTCACATCCTCTCCACGAAGGGATACTCACCTGTGTTGAAGACTTTCACCTTTGCTGTGTGCAATCCACGTCTGTAATAAATGCACTGATTATTTCACTTACCTCTGTGTCCTGCAGTTCCGTTACAGCAATGCAACATTTGAAAATTAATTAAAGCTCTCTGAAAAAAGTAATAGAGCAAAATTACGTTATAATGTTTATCTCTGAGATGTAGTCTAGTCTATAAAGTTGCACAAACTCAAACACATTGAATTCATACAGTACTGTCCTTGGTTATATTACACCAAGTACATTGACATGTCAGAGACATGTCTGTGATGAGTGCATAAGCACATACATGTGCATATTACATAAAGGTACAGTACAATAAAAGATGTGACTTTGGGTTTTTGAAAATATGGTTAACCTACGGTAGTCAATTTTGTTCATATCTTTGCTGATAATTATGCTTTTCCTGTTTGTGTCCCTTGAAAAGGTAATCAGTCCAGAATTTCTCAGAAAATAGAAGTGGAGGCTGAACCTGCAAATTGTGGATGGCAGTGATGTGAATGATGGAGCATCTACCCAGAAAAGGTCACATATTTTACTGAAACCAAAACTAACATCTGCAATATACTGTACATGTAAACAAATCAATTACCCTTTTTAATTTCTTTTCTCCAGGCCAAAACGATGCCCTCATTCGTTATTATAAAACGTCTACTGTTTATTTCATTGTTGCTAAATAGCAAACGAAATTGTAACCTTAGTTGTGAACTCTGTCATTGAAAACTTGGGTTAATATAGTATGATTCTTCATGTCTCTAGAGGCATTTTATTTGCATGGGCATGTAGGCTGTGCTTTGTTGCTGTTCTGTCTTGTCCTTAAGAAGGTGGAGCTCAGATCAAGTGGTATCTGGGAATATTTTACAACTACAACTTATAATTATTACATAATTAGTATTATACAGTCTTTTAAATAATCTTTTAAATTTTAAATAAAAACTTTTAAAATCTTTTAAATAATTTTGTTTTAATACTCAATATACACTACTCACACAAAGTTTTTTATGGAAAATGTAAAACGTTTACGCTACAGTGAAATTATATCATGAAAGTAGGGCATTTAAGTAGAAGCATGCAGTGGTAATTTCTTCATCTCAAACAAATGGTGGTGGCTATACCACAACAAACATATCAATGTCTCAATAACTTGTCACGTGTCCTTGAGCATCAATTACAGTTTGACAACGATGTCTCATGCTGTTCACAAGTCGACTTATTGTATGCTGAGGCATGGCATCCCACTCTTCTTGAAGGGCTGTCCTCAGGTCACTGAGGTTCTGGGGTGCAGGGTTTTGACCCTCTGCACGACGACTCGGCTGATCCCACAGGTTTTTTTATGGGATTCAGGTCTGGAGAAAGTGCAGTCCACTTGAGGTAGCCCAGCCTCCAGCAGCCGCTCCCTGATGATGTGACCTCAATGAGCTGGGTTATTGTCATACAGAATACAGAACTGCCCTACACCTTGTGAATGGTAGTGACAAGCCAATACTACCTAAATAACATCATTAATCCAGTCATTGTGCCTCTGCATGAGCAACACAGGCCTGATTTAAACTTCATGGACGACAATGCCCCAGCTCATCGAGGTTGCATCATCAGGGAACGGCTGCTGGAGGCTGGAGTACCTCAAATGGAGTGGCCTGCACGTTTTCTACACCTGAATCCCATAGAAAACTTCGTAGAAAAAGTCGTCGTGCAGAGGGTCGTAACCCCGCACCCCAGAACCTCAGTGACCTGAGGGCAGCCCTTCAAGAAGAGTGGGATGCCATGCCTCATGCCACATTTTTTGTTGTGGTATACCCACCACTGTTTTTAGCTTTTGTTTCAATAAATACTTTGAGATGAAAAATATTACCACTCCATGCTTCTTCTTAAATGCCCTACTTTTATATAATATCACTGTAGCATGAACTTTTTACATTTTTCATAAATTTCAGCTGAAAGTCAAATATCCCTAACTTTTTGTGAGTAGTGTATTTCTCATATGTAGTTAACACTTTAAGACATAAGCACAGTTCTAATTTAAAAGCAAAATTAAACTGGTACAGTGTTGGATTGCAAGACTTAAACAGATTAAATGTATATATTTTAACACCATATTGACTAAAATCAAGTTTAGTTTACTGTACGACCCAACACTACCAAAGTTAAAAATTGTTTTTAAATGTTGAGCACTTCCTGAATTACATATAGGGTTCAGACAATTAGATTTTTTATATTATACATTTAAGTGTAAATGTAATTCTGGGCCTAGTAAATCAATTTATTGTTATTATATTATAAAAACCTAACTTTTACTAATTTCTTCCAGATGCAGTGATCCAGAAATTTCTTCACCGGGGGCCTCTTCGGGATGGCAATAAACCAAAAACTACCCAAGCTGTGGGAATACAAATCTGTAGACCTTTAGCTGAACCACTACAATTGGTTGATGTTCTGTTTCTTATGCCTGTTCAGTGTTTTGATCAGTTATACAGGTCCTTCTCAAAAAATTAGCATATTGTGATAAAGTTCATTATTTTCTGTAATGTACTGATAAACATTAGACTTTCATATATTTTAGATTCATTACAACACAACTGAAGTAGTTCAAGCCTTTTATTGTTTTAATATTGATGATTTTGGCATACAGCTCATGAAAACTCAAAATTCCTATCTCAAAAAATTAGCATATCATGAAAAGGTTCTCTAAACGAGCTATTAACCTAATCATCTGAATCAACTAATTAACTCTAAACACCTGCAAAAGATTCCTGAGGCTTTTAAAAACTCCCAGCCTGGTTCATTACTCAAAACCGCAATCATGGGTAAGACTGCCGACCTGACTGCTGTCCAGAAGGCCATCATTGACACCCTCAAGCAAGAGGGTAAGACACAGAAAGAAATTTCTGAACGAATAGGCTGTTCCCAGAGTGCTGTATCAAGGCACCTCAGTGGGAAGTCTGTGGGAAGGAAAAAGTGTGGCAGAAAACGCAGCACAACGAGAAGAGGTGACCGGACCCTGAGGAAGATTGTGGAGAAGGACCGATTCCAGACCTTGGGGGACCTGCGGAAGCAGTGGACTGAGTCTGGAGTAGAAACATCCAGAGCCACCGTGTACAGGCGTGTGCAGGAAATGGGCTACAGGTGCCGCATTCCCCAGGTCAAGCCACTTTTGAACCAGAAACAGCAGCAGAAGCGCCTGACCTGGGCTACAGAGAAGCAGCACTGGACTGTTGCTCAGTGGTCCAAAGTACTTTTTTCGGATGAAAGCAAATTTTGCATGTCATTCGGAAATCAAGGTGCAAGAGTCTGGAGGAAGACTGGGGAGAGGGAAATGCCAAAATGCCTGAAGTCCAGTGTCAAGTACCCACAGTCAGTGATGCTGGTGTTGGTCCACTGTGTTTTATCAAGGGCAGGGTCAATGCAGCTAGCTATCAGGAGATTTTGGAGCACTTCATGCTTCCATCTGCTGAAAAGCTATATGGAGATGAAGATTTCATTTTTCAGCACGACCTGGCACCTGCTCACAGTGCCAAAACCACTGGTAAATGGTTTACTGACCATGGTATTACTGTGCTCAATTGGCCTGCCAACTCTCCTGACCTGAACCCCATAGAGAATCTGTGGGATATTGTGAAGAGAAAGTTGAGAGACGCAAGACCCAACACTCTGGATGAGCTTAAGGCCGCTATCGAAGCATCCTGGGCCTCCATAACACCTCAGCAGTGCCACGGGCTGATTGCCTCCATGCCACGCCGCATTGAAGCAGTCATTTCTGCAAAAGGATTCCCGACCAAGTATTGAGTGCATAACTGAATATAATTATTTGAAGGTTGACTTTTTTTGTATTAAAAACACTTTTCTTTTATTGGTCGGATGAAATATGCTAATTTTTTGAGATAGGAATTTTGGGTTTTCATGAGCTGTATGCCAAAATCATCAATATTAAAACAATAAAAGGCTTGAACTACTTCAGTTGTGTTGTAATGAATCTAAAATATATGAAAGTCTAATGTTTATCAGTACATTACAGAAAATAATGAACTTTATCACAATATGCTAATTTTTTGAGAAGGACCTGTATATGTAAATGTTTCTTTTTTTTTTTTCTTTTTGATTGTGCAGCTCAATAAGATTGTTTAATTTGTTAAAGATTGTTCTAATTAAATAAAGACTTGGAATAGATGTTACTTTTTGTAGCTTATTGCACCATTTAACATTTTAGGCTTAAGGCATGAAATATGCAATGCACTGCAACTTTGTAGATGCATACAACCTGTATTAAAAGGTTAAAACTGGTAACACTTTAGAATACTGTTCCATTATTAATGAATAACTACACAAGAACGCATGAGTAATGCAATATTGGCACTCTAGTAACTATTAGTAACTAACAAGAAACTCTGATTAATGAATTAGTAAGTAATAGTGCTTAGTCGAAGGTGGTAGTTCACTATTAGCTAATCAGTAACTATTATTTTTTCATACCTCCCTAAGAACTACTGTATACAGGTTCATAATTAATATGAATAATACATAATGAATAATTAATTCTAAAGTAAAGCTCATGGTAACCCACTAGTAATGACTCAAGTATTACCAAATTCTTCTAAAGGAAATACTAATTATTTGGATCAGTATTCTAAAGTGAAGATTGTGATAACTCCCTAGTAATTACTGAAGTCAGTGTAAACTTTTAAGGTTTTTGTAAGGTTTTGGTTAGTAATTCATTTTGCTAGATTTGGTAACACTTAAATCATTACTAGTGGGTTACCGTGATCTTCACTTTAGAATACTGATCCAAATAATTAGTAGTTTCTTCAGAAGGATGTAGTAACACTTGAGTCATTACTATCCAAAACCTTACATATATCTCAAAAGCTTTAAATCACGTCAGTCAGTATTAGGGAGTTATGATGCTTTTCACTTTAGAATACTGATCCAAGTAGTTAGTAGTTCCTTTAAAATAATTAGATAATTCTTGAGTTATTACTAGTGGGTTACCATCATATTCATTTTAGAATTAATTATACATTATGCATAATTCACATTAATTATGAACCTGTATACAGTAGTTCTTCAGGATATATAAAACAAATAGTAGTTATTGATCAGCTAATAGTGAACTACCAGTTTCAACTGAGCTCTATTACTTACTAAATCACTAATCATAGTTTCTTGTTAGGTATTAGTAGTTACTACAATGTTAATAGTGCATTAGTGAATTGTTCCTGTGTAGTTATTCATTAACAAAGGATCAGTATTCTAAAGTGTTACCTTAAAACTAATTGTTAATTGTTGAACAGTCAAAAGCAATGTTATTCCATGGCTTTTTCCACACAAGCAAATCTGTACATGCTAAACAGAAACAGGTCTGTGCATGTAGCAGTGATTTAACTAAATTAAAGGAAAATGGTCCCCTGTTGGATGGTGCAGAGCGATGTATGTTTGCTTGACTTGATATTAAACATATTTCACATTCTCACTATTTCTGAATGCAATGGCAATGTTGATTATACAAATGTTACAATATATGTTAATTGTAACATTAATTTTGTAATTAAGCCAACTAAACTTTTTCAAAGTTAGCATTCAATTGCAAAACAAATGTCACAATTAACCCTCCAAGAGGGGACCTACGTGTTTTGATGAACAGTAACACTACTTCATGTTTATTTTCACACAAGTTAAACAGCATATTCTAAATCAGCAAGTTTTTTTTTTTTTTGTACGTCAAAGCTCCCTTTTGTTCCCAAAAGTATTATCTACAGTCTAATAGCTGTAAAACCAGGCACGTCCTGATTTTGCTGAGTTAGATGTGTTCCTAGGTCATATATATGACTGCTGGCATACAGTCTTTCTTCACAATCTGACTTTATTTCCATGCAACTCTAAACTTTTGAACATTTACACATTATCACTGCTGCACAAATATTCAGACAGTAATGATAAATGGTCATTAAATCAATAAATAACCTGCAGATATCTTCTGGGCTTGAAAATAAAACCAAAACACTTCTCAATGTATGAATGCAATCATATGTGCATATATATACATACATATGATTGCATTCATACATTGAGAAGTGTTTTGGTTTAGTCTATGAAGGTCCCCTCTTGGATAGGTAGAAGTCACTGAGAGCCCCCACTTGGCATGTGTTTAAAAAAAAAAAAAAAAAATGCTTATTTTCAGTTATATTATGAAAAAAAGGCCTTAAAAGAAAATGTTGTATGTGACTTTTGTTTCTTCAAAATAAGCAGAAACCCTCGTCCCCTCTTGGTCAGTGTAGTGTGACCGTCCCCTCTTAGTAACATAGACGTGTATGTTTGTGTGTGTGTGTCTGTCTCTGTGTGTGTGTGTCTCTGTGTGTGTGTGTGTGTGTGTGTGTGTCTGTCTCTGTGTGTGTGTGTGTGTGTGTGTGTATGTGTGTGTCTGTGTGTGTGTGTGTGTGTGTGTGTGTGTGTCTGTCTCTGTGTGTGTGTGTGCATGTTTATGCGGTTTATGAGGACACAAATTTGTATAATGACATGGGTATGACAGAGGTATTACAATATGAAGGTGGTTTATGAGGACACTGCCTATGTCCCCGTAATTCAAGAGGCTTAAAAAACATACTAAATGGTGTTTTTTTGAAAATCTAAAAATGCACAAAGTCTCCTGTGAGGGCTAGGTTTAGGTGTAGGGCAATAGCACACACAGTTTGTTCAGTATAAAAACCATTACGCCTATGGAGAGTCCCCATAAACCACTAAAACCAACATGTGTGTGTGTGTGTGTGTGTGTGTGTGTGTCTGTCTGTCTAACAGCAAACAAACAACAACAATTTACAAAACATTTCCAAATGCTAAGGAAAACAGGTGAGTTTTTAGCGCAATTTGAAAAGCACTAAGTGTAGGAGATGATTTAACAGACAACGGAATGTCATTCCAAAGCCTGGGAGCTGCAGCAGAGAAAGCCCGATCACCTTTGCATTTTAAGCGAGATGGAGGAACCATAAGGTTTAACTGATCATCTGACCGCACAGACCTGTTAGATTGATACAGACAAATTAAATCAGAGATGTACTCAGGTGCGAGGAAATACAACTAATCTCCACAGTCATCTGGAACACAACCACAGGGAGCTATATGAAGACTTCCGAAAACGTTAGGCCGAATCTACCAAAACTGCTAACGAAAAGCCAAGTAACAATAAGGGAGCCGTACAGACAACCATCTATCAAAGTATTACAAATGCAACGCCTTACAGAAAAACGTCGAAACGCCACAAGGAATTAACAGATGCTATCACACGCTTTTTGCTAAAGACATGATGCCTGTTAACACCGTGAGCAAAGAAGGCTTTGTGGGTCTAATTAACATATTGGACTGAAGATATCAGTTGCCATCGAGAAATGATTTTTCTCATGTTGCAATTCCACAGATGTACGACACTTGTGTGAAGACAGTGAGCTCCGAGCTGCGCCAAGTGGACTTCTACGCTAGCACTAGCCAGGAAGTATCTCTGTATACCAGCAAGTAGTTCGCCTTCAGAGAGAGACTTTTTAGTACATCAGGAAATGTTGTGACGTGCCAACGCACATGTTTGAAACCTACCAAAGTCAATATGCTAGTTTTCCTGGCAAAAAAAACCCTGGAATAAAATAGCTTTCACAGTTAAGCACATTTGGCATCGCATTGTGCTAAAACATAGTGTAGTGGCAAAAACAATGTTGGGTTTTTCCTATAAACCCCTGTTATTGTTTCCAACCACCTGGAGAATGCGAGTACAGGGTCCGACTCACAGCCCGAATCCAAGAAAATCCAAGAGTGTTGTCGTTGAATGTTTGTCGGTATTTATTGCAAAAAATATAAAGTACAAAACAAAAATGAAAACTGGTTTAAATGTCTTTAAACATTCCTTTGTAGCGCTTGGAGTTTAGCTTTCTCATACAGGCCAAGCTCCAGTAACACAGATCCAGGCCGAGGTCAAAGACTGTGGCCGTTTCTCAATACCAAGTTCGCAGAGTCTGGACTTCCGTCCTTTCGAGTTTGGACTTGCCAAGTTCGACTCAGAAGAACGAACTCTCGAGGACGGGAGGACGAACTGAATTCTGGGTTATGGCCCGTATCAAGTCCGCACAAGTCACCTCTCGATGCATCCTCGGTAAAAGGGGCGGATCAAGAACACATCCGGGGATTTGAACTGGACTTGGCTAGATGTGAACTTTGAATTGGAACAGTACTTGGGCAGCGACTGATGACGTTTCACAAGTACAGACAAGTACGCATATTGAGAAACGGCCTGTATCTGCTGGCACGCCTTCTCCTTCTGTCCCCCCTTCTACGCTTCATGCTCCAACTTATAGGATAGCGCCCTCTCTGGCTGTAGAAGGTGTACCACTCAAATGCAATAGAAAAGACAATTATAAGTAAATTATGAAACCAAAAATAAACTCAAATGCGGCTCCTACACATAGGTTTACATGTTATTACTTAATGTTCACATGTTAATACTTATTTTATTTATGTGGATGTTGACAAGATGTTAGTATTTCCACTATATACCAATTTATTTAAGGCCTGTATACTTTGTTTAATAGCATTTTTTTTAATTAAATTTTTGTGTAATATTTATTTTTATAAAAAAAAACAGGCAAGGCAAGGAAATATTTTGTTTAAAATATTCTCTTGCTTTAAGATGGTCTTGATGATTGTGTGGTTACATGTGAAGAAAACGTAATGTTTGAGAGTAGTTTTTGTGTTTGCAGGTCTATGGTATCAGCAAACCAGAAATAAGAATATCTGCAGAGGTTTCCAGTCATTCATAGTGTTTTAAAGTCTAAGGGAGAATTCCAAACGGCTTTTTTGCGCCCTTGAAGGGCACTTCGGGAAGAGGACGCCATTTTTAAGGACGTTCCAAACGAAGGTGAACATCTTAATCCCTTCACGAAGGGCCCTTCCAGAAGTCCGTTAGCGAAGGGAACATGCCATGGTCACTTCACAGGAAGTGATTTCCGTTTGTGAACATGCGATCTTCACTTGATAAAAGTTGCAGTTTATTTTGACTTTACAAACGTAAGTAGAATAAGCTAATTCAATTTGTCTTTGTTTTTATGTGATGCAAAATATTTTCGTCAGTGATAGAAATATAATTTAAGACTGTATTGTTAGCAGCTTTAAGCAAGTTAAGATTGAAAAAGTTTAATAGTAAATAAGACACAATTACATTTTACATTTATTCATTTAGCTGACGCTTTTATCCAAAGCGACTTACAATTGCTATATATGTCAGAGGTCGCACGCCTCTGGAGCAACTAGGGGGTTAAGTGTCTTGCTCAGGGACACATTGGTGTCTCACACCGGATTCGAACCCGGGTCTCTCACACCAAAGGCATGTGTCTTATCCACTGCGCCATCACCACCCCAATTAGACAGTATTTGAATAAAATTTGCAACAACTGTTGGAGCGCTGAATGCTGCACGCAGGCGAGGCGTTGTCAAGGATAACGTTTGGTCAGTTCCAAACGCTTATACGAGACAGTAATGCCTTACACCCTTAAAAGAACACACTTCAAGGGCTCTGCCCTTCGAAGAATATCCGTTAGCTGTTTATTTTAGTATGATCATTACATATATAAATAATAAAAAAATAGCATTTCTCTAGGGAAATGTTATATCGCAAGAAATATCGTTATCGCAATATTCAACAACAATATCGCGTATTTTCCCAATATCGTGCAGCCCTAAGGCAAAGCTTTAAAAACATATAGCAGCACAATCCAAAGCAAAATGTGTCTGCCACCTTGTGGAGCTGATAAAACCGGTTTGGTTATTTATCATTTAGCAGATGTTGACTTCAAGTGAACAAAGCTATAATAATTTATGAATCGTTTATAGACCACCACTTTTTAATGCTTTGTATTTGGGTTTGTTTGTTTGTTTTTCTGCCTGTTACATTTACCTTTTTGAATTAATTTCAAGGATTGACTTGTTCTAAAATGTGCGGATAAGGCAAAAGAAACGCCTAATATATTAACATCAAATGAACAACAATTATTTTATTTTTTTCTTCATCTTCTTTTTTTCAGAACAACTTCAGTTTCCTGGTGAAATGATCATACAGTACCTTTCTGGAAAACACATATCAAAGAAGACCAAAAACCTTTCAGTTCAGTTGTATTGATAAAACATAACTGAATTTATTTTGTAGTGTCTTTTTTTAAGTCTTGTTGTCTACATAATGTTGTAGTATTATGACCCTGGAGTATGAGTATGTAACGAGGGAACAGTGCATGCAGTATAACTTGCTGCTAGGAGTTTCCCAAAGAGACGTGTGAAAACCTCACCAAAGCATTTGTTGTGGATAAAGTTGACTTTATTTCATCATGTAGTATAACATAAACACAAAGGCCAAATAAACTGTGTGTGGTTGAGCGTATTACAACAGCCACGGTTACAATCGGCTTTAAAGAGTGACAATAATGTCATGCATTCGAAACAATTGTGCTTATAGTTGCCATACAGGGCAACCAGTTTGGAAAACTGAAAAAAGACCCTGTGATGACAGCATGATTGTGTGCTTTTACAGGTAGGCTAAGTATATTATCCAGCCGCTGTTGCCGTCGTTCAGATTTTTGCCAACAATCTTGATACCAGCATTCTGATATTCCTTTCTGGCCTCAGGGTTGATCAGCAGAACGATGGCTTGGATCTGCAATGCACATCCTTCTTTCCTGTACCATGCAAAGACATCTTTTCCACTGGTGCCTTTGTTGAGATTAACACTGAGCACTTCAAAGCCTTTCTTTTGAAGATTTATTTCCTCTTGGAGGGAGGTGCTTACGTCAAGAGCAGTGAGAGCTTTGCTCTTATCGGTCGTGCGCCGATACCAGAGGAAGACGTAGTTTCCACCGGCATTACGATTGGTGTCTTCATCCACACGAGTGTAGCCCAGCTGAAACAGGTACTGGTCGGAAGAGAAGTCAACTGATGCTTTGATCTCAAAGATATAGCTCGGCTTCTCTCTCTTTGCCCACAGGTAGATGACGTTTCCTCCTGCATTACGGTTCAGATCACAGCCCAGTCTCTCCCAGCCATCACGCAGAAGAGCAGGCTCTTGTTGGGGGTCTGTGGTTACCATGAGATCCACAATTGGAATGTCGTATTCAGTGCTGCCGTAGAAGTACCACAGGAAGATGTGATCTCCACGAGTTCCTGCATTCAGATCTCGGTTGACCTGCTCATAGCCAGCATCAACCAGACCAGATTTCATTTTGAAATCGAATGAAAACTGGATCCTGGTCACAGGTCGGTTGCCACACTCTTTCTTGTACCAAAGAAAGACCTGGTTTGCACAAAGACCTTGATTGAGGTTAACATCGATGAGCTGATAACCCTGAGCTCTCATTTCATTCTCCTCTTCCTTACAGGTGGAGACATTGAGCTTTGTTATTTGCTGACCATTTGCCATTTTGTTTTCTTCCGTATTTTTGGGACCGAAGAAACAGATAAAATTCTGAAGAAACAAAACAAACAAACAAACAAAACGTATGTTTAGTTATTGCTTTTAATATGTAATTCTGTAGTAATCATTTCGTTTATGAAGTCTAAAATGCATATTTCTCTACATTTTATTTCTTGGCACACACATCTTTGTCACGAAACAACATGATTTTAGATCTAAAATGTTGAAAGCACTTCAAAAGCATTAATGCAGTTTTTAACATATCATTTTATCATCATTATTATTATTTTTCCATATGAGCTACTTATTATACTTTCCTGCTTGCATTTCAAAGTAGGAAAAGACTAAATGTTAAATTATCAAATTTTCTAGATTTTCTCCAGATGAATAAATGATCACCCTACCAGAAAACGTTGTAGAAGACACGGCTGTTTGACTGATGAGATCAGAACAGATCTTTAAAGAAACTTCACAGGGCTCTCACTTATATATCACACAGTTGACCTGGCTACCCATCCCCCCAACACCCACCTCTAAGTTACGTGTGATTCTGAAGAACATGACTGACTCGTTCAGTCGTGAAAATATTCTTAAGAAACAAAGTTTCCAAGGGAAATTGGTTCTTACAGGTGAATTTCTGAAAAGAATTGCCATGGTGAAAGAAATTAATGCTTTTGTTCACATTTTTCAAGTCTGCTCCACTCGATGGAATTAATTTACCAGTGGGTGATTAGCGTCTCCCAAAATGTTTGTATAGATATATATATATATATATATATATATATATGTGAATAAATACCCAACATGCACAAGTATTGTAGCCCTTCTAAATTGTATTGTAACGTGCAACCCAGAGAAATAAAAAGCACAGCAAATAACACAAGCGGGCTAAGGCTTCCTTTCGTGATGCATCAATTATAGGTTCAGTGAATCCTTCACATCCCCAGGCACTGAAGAAGAGAGAAAACTTTTGTCACAATGGAAGCAGAGATCCTAATCATAATAGAATAAAGCAATACGGTATATTGTGAATATACTCATGGCTAAAGGGCACTGACAGGCACAGAGATTGATATCTAGCTGCTTGCCGAAAGCCTGCCGGACTCTGGAGGTGAACTAGGGTCCCCGATCATACACTGTGTCTTCTGGTCGGCCACAGATCCAGAGAACGTGGTGGAAAAGGATGTTAGCAGTCTCCATAGCAGTGGGTTAGACCTTTTTTAAGGATTAATCTGCATGACTTACTGCAGTGATTAGAAAAATGGTGGTATACCCATTGGAGTTTGGCAGATCGGTGATGAAGTTGACGGACAGGTGGGACCAGGGTCTCAGAGGGATAGGCAGTGGTCGTAGAAGGCCGGCTGATAGTTCTCTGGGGGTTTTAGACTGTGCATAAACTTGACATGCCTTAACATATGTCGTAACATCATTGGTGAGTGAAGGCCACCAGAACGAGTTACGTACCAAGGCTGTAGTCCTTTGGATGCCAGGGTGTCCTCTGCTGAGGGTGGTGTGGATCCACTGAATCCTTTTTGGCGCTGAGTGTGTGGTACATAATGCTTGGTTGGAGGACATTCAGGTGTGCTCTTTGAATTTCTTCCATGATGTCCCAGCTTATGGGTGCCATGATGACAGTAGGTGGTTATATGGGCGCATTTTGGAAAGAGCATCAACTTTGCTGTTCTTACTGCCAGGGCGGTAGGAGACTGTGAATTGGAATCTTGTCAAGAAGAGTGGCCATCGGACTTTTTGTGAATTGAATCGCTTTTGCCCCCTTGATGTATTCGAGGATTTTGTGGTCGGTGATTACTTGAAACAGAGGGTCAGAACCATCCAGCCAGTGGCACCACTCTTCTAATGCAGCCTTCACGGAGAGTTTCGAACATCAAAGTGCCTTTCATAGAAGAAACCGTCCAACGGCTAGTATCCAGGGAATGGACCCCCTCAGTCGATACTGAAATTTTCTAAATGTAACGATAAGAGTCTTTCTGCAACACTGGTAGTACAGAGTAGCAACTCAATCAGGTACCCGCTGACGGGCGGCTGCTTTCAAACGTTCCCGTTCCTGTTTGGGTGCGCTTTCTGTGAAGAGCACTCGTGGTGATGTGGCTCGAGCGTACTTAGTTTCGTAAATGGACTACTAGTACTGAGCCTCATGACGTACTGTAGGCCTACTTCTGACTTGAAATAATGTTGGTTAAGTACCAAATTCCTTTCAAGGCAAGTCATATCACTCAGTGGCCATCTTTGATTGGCCATCTTTTTTTTAGTTTTATAAATGTTGTGAAAATATCAATGTGTTGCTTCTAATGTTACAAGCACTTCGACATTAGTAATACAATGGCATTATTGTTATTATTATTTTAATTTTTCATATTTTTAATTTTAAGATAGCTACTTGAACGGGTTTCAAAGTAGGAAAAGACCAAAGGGTTATTGCCACATAAGTTGCCTTGAATTTCAACAGAAGTCTAGAAGACTGTGCAATAATGTTTAATAACCGATGCTGCTGTAAATTGCAGATTATCCAGAAGAACATGGCTGACTTGTACGGTTGTGAAATGTTCTTAAGAAAAAAAGTTCACCTGTTTTTCCTCAGAACAGCTTCAGTTTCTTGGTGATGCTATCAAAAACTGCATGAAAAATGTCACTGTCAACAAAAAGATTTGGGTGTTTCCCAACCAGAAACCCTTGATGACATGTGAAGTGCAGGGCTTGACGCTTACCTTTTTCCAAGGAACACGTGCTCCTAAATTAAAAAATTTCAGAGCGCATTAAAAAACTGTAGGGGCGCAATGCAAATTTTTCAAATTAGGTGTTTTAGCTTAATAAGGGGCTATAAAGAGACATTTTACAAGCACAACTATTTAATTAATCAGAATGCAGAAAGTACACAAGATTTTTAAATAATTTTGCTTCAGACGCTATTGAATAGGCTAATTATGTATATATATTAGTTATAGAGCTATTAAACTGTATGTACATTAGGTATGTGACGGTATAAAATTTTCACAATAGTCATTGAAGCTTTTGTCACTGTATTTTATTTGATTTTTTTTATCACAATATATAATTTATAAAAAGTGAAAAAAGTGTTGTCCTCCTGACTTTATTAAAAATACACAAAAATATAAAGTAAACAAGTGTTTCAAGATTAGAGTGCAAAAGATTGTTCAAATGAACGAAAGAACAATAGGTAACACTTTACAATATGGTCCCATTTGTTAACATTAGTTAAAGCAGGCTAACATTAACTAACAATGTGCAATAGCCAATTGTTGCAGTAGTTAATATTCTTTGTTAGTTTGTTTGTTAATAAATGCAGCTTCAAAGGGCTCTAAACAATCCCAGCCGAGGAAGAAGGGTCTTATCTAGCATAACAATTGGTTATTTTCTAAAAAAAATGACAATGTATATACCTCAAACGCTCCTCTTGTCTAGCTCTGCGTGAACTCTGTTTTTTTCCAGTTCATGTATGTCGAAAAACTCCCATCTCATTTTCTCCTCCAACTTCAATATCGTCCTACATTGCTGCAGAAGGACTGATATAGGTTTAGTAATTGGACTAACTAGCTAGCTATCTGGCTAACATCTACAAATACATTACAAAATGTAGCCTTTATTTTGTTGCCTTTGTTGTCTGTTAGACTACTTTAGCCATTTCATATTGCTCACGTTTTTCTTTGTTGTAATAAGTAGGCTACTTGTTGTGGGTTGCATTTTTCTGTTTGGGAGTAGGCTATAACTCATGTCAGGTCTCTTCAATGTTTTAACAGATTCAGGCGCATTTATTTATTATCACAATTTATTTACTGCTTATTTATGCTAATACTTATCAGCATTTATGTTATATCATAGTAACGTTTAGAAAAATCTGCATTTTCTGAATTTTTTTAGTGGGGGGCAGAAATCTAAAATCTGGCCTAGGGCACCACCTGGGACGGCCCTGCTCTCTACACACACACACATAGTGAATAAGGACATTGTGTGATAGGATCATCTGTTGTTAAATGTGCGTATGAGACTTGGCAATGATAGTGCTTGTGTAACTGTATGGAATGACAGAAAGGTGAAAAGGTGTTTAATTATTTTTATTGAGAGATAAAACTTGTCAGTGTTGGGGCTAAGTCTTTTTCTCCTCTTAGACAGTATTTCCTCTTAGAACACTCTTTCACATGGTACAGGAGGCCAGGGTACAAAGAAACTGTAATGCCAATGTACAGTACATAGATGGGGGTAGAGATGTTTCTAAATTCTCCAGTATTCAAGTGGATCTTCAGCTCTTTGTATGTTTGTCTCTGTAAGGTCAGATCGCATCAGAAGTGGCATTTGAACTTTGTTCGCTCTGGTCTACAGCACTGTCCAACAGAAGCCAAAGGTTTCCACCTAAGAAGTGTGAGGAGAAAAATATTTGATTGGAAGTGACTGTCCATGTATATTGACTGAATATAAGACATATCGACAATTATAAAATACAATAATTAAAAAATAATTAAATAAAAACTTGAGCTTGATGTGGGTTGTTGGGTTGATGATGGTGCTTCTGTTGACTGAGTGCTTGACGATTTGGATGGTCTTTCATCTTCGGCCCTGATGACATTAGCACATTCAGCTTTTAGCCGTTTGACAACCTCTGTCATTTTAGTTTAGTTGAGGAAACCGCTTTCCATATTTGCATACTCCCTATAATGGCTGACACTGAACAGAATTTTGCAAGTCTTTACTATCTTTTTTTTGCAATCCACCCAACTGTAGTCCTTTAATCACATTCTTGTGCACATGACCCAAACTTCCAAATACTAAAGTAATTAACTTACAATGATAGTCAAATTGATCAATAGCTTCAACACACACACACACACACACACACACACACACGAGAGAAAAAAGCTATAAAAATTAAAACAAATTACTTCAAGCGTATTCTTAAAATTAAGTGCCATTGTTTAAAAAAAAAATGCTTTATTGACTGATGTTTCATAGACCTTCAGTTATGTTTTAAAATTTCATGCCATTTGTATGTAATGTCACAGTATTTTCACCTCCTAAATTACTACGTAAAATGTACAATTTACTCAGGCCAATGTCATTTTTTTTGTATGACGTTAAAATTCTTTTTAGAATTATTGTACATAAATAGGTTAAGCAAAACAAAGGGGATGATTTCTGAGAACTATTTAACTGCAGGCATACATTATGGTACAGAACAAATATTTCGAGCTTCCCTTATTCGGTCCCTTATTTTATAAAGAATTGCAGTTGTACCTTATTTTCCATTTCTGAAGTTAATTGGCAAACCTAATGATGACGTAGTTATTTTTTGACTCCCCCGACAGCGGCACCTTGCTCAAACTATTTATTATCAATATTAATTTATTAACAACGTTAGTTGTTGGAGATATGGGAGCAAAAATACATTGAATTACAAGGCTGTAGAGCAGTGGCTTTCAAACCCTGGGGCGCGACTCTCGGGTGGTTGGCGAGACTTAAAAAATAGGTCGCCCGGATGATTCTTTCAAAATTGCAATGACATTGTGATAATCAGAAATATGGGCTGGACAAAATATATGTCATGTCAGAATAGATCCCTGATAGCACACGTACATCTCGGAGATGTCTATTTGACATCTGCATTTACATCTGGAAGACGTATTTTTTTAGAGTGTTTGCTCATCTGCAATGTGTCTATAGGACGTTTCCTTTTAGATGTTAAACAGACGTCTATTAGATGTCTTTAAGATGTTTATGATTTAGAATGTATGTAAAACTGACATCTGGAAGACGTCTGTCAGACATTTATAGACAGCAGATGCTATCCAGATCAAGAGATCTTTAACAGACATCTTGCAGACGTACGTGTGCTATTTGGGATGTGCATGAAGGCAAAGTACCCTCTCTAAATTCACAGAAGCACTGACAGTGATTTGATTTTGGTACAGGTCTCAAAATAGTTGAGACGGGGGCATGTTTACCATAGTGTAGCATCTCCTCTTCGTTTCAAAACAGTTTGAAGATGTCTAGGCATCGAGGTTATGAGTTTCTAGAGTTTTGGAGTTGGAATTTGGTCCCATTCTTACCTGATATAGGTTTCCAGCTGCTAAAGGGGCGCGTTTAGTGTTCCCTATCGATACTCCACTCGTACTGCGTCTTGCTAAAGACGCTATGGGAAAAAGCCTTTTTTCTCCTTTACTGAAGCCTTATTCAATCACGCAGTGAAACTGCACGATCATTGGTTCGCGCAGTGTGTTAAAAACGAACCAATGTGTCGGCAGCGGAGCTGCACGAGCCTATGGCGACGGAGCCCGCCAGAATGGGCGGGGTTATCTGGCTATATAATCGGCCGTCTCGCCATAGGATCCTCAGATTTCTTCTCCTTCAGCGACGACATCTCGCCTTCGCTGATCCCAAGAAGCCGCCTCGCCGTTGACACGCCTCGCCGCTGAGCCAGAGACCTCCTGCCAGCTGAGATGCCGCTTTCACCGCGCTCCAGCCCCGCAGAAGCCCCGGTCTGTTCGCTGCCGCCATCCGGTGAGTGCTATAAAAATGCATATTTCTCGGCGTTGTTGCAAGTGCCGCAACAGCGAGTATGGCTCGTGCAGGGAATCCTGCACGATGCAGAAGAGCAATGAGCGCGCGCCGTCTGTCTGGGTCTCGTCCACGCACTGACTGTGCGCTTACCGAGACGGAATGCTCGTTCGAGTATGAGTCTCGCTTTCCCGCTCGCTGTCCACCTCTGTGGAGGCACCTCCGCTCTCCCGTTTCTCCTCTCTCAGCAAAGCTCGGAGAATGAAACATCAGAGCCACGGAGCTTCCTGTAGCGCTCTGATCCGCCGGTATTCACATGTGAGAATCAGAGCTCCTCCTTCATTGAGCGGTTCTATTCTCTTTGGCGAACCGGAGTGGAAAGCTATGTGTGTGCGTCACTGAGACGGCGCTCGCACAGGCAGCCTGCTTTCACCGAAAGCCGGGCTTTGCCCTGATTTGCTCGCAGTCCTCTATGTAGCAGGCCCCGCCTCCCCTGCTTCTCTTCTCCCAGTCACCTCGGAGACAGGAACAGCAGCTCGCGAGGCTGAGCAATCAGGTTTGAGTGATTTTTCGCGCCGACATAGCCCCGTGTGTTTCACTCTGCATACAGCGCTTGATCTGCCAGCACATGTGGATTAGCGCCTCTCATTACATTGAGTGGCTCAATCCTTCTGTGCACATTGTAACATGCAGCACTGGGCGGCCCCGCCTCTCGCGTTTCTCTTCTCCCAGTCACCTCGGAGAAGGAGACGGATAAAAAAAAAAAAAAAGGCTTGAGTGATTTTTCGCGCCGGCATAGCCCCGCACTCTGCGTACAGTCTTTGATCTGCCAGTGTGTTTACAACAAGGATTAGCGCCTCTTGCAGCTCTTTGATCTGCCAGCGCTACTTTCATTATGAAAGCGTCAGTCTGTCCCTGCTGCCTCATGGTCCCTTTCTTCAATGAAGGTGGCCACGCCTCCCCTGCTCTAGTGTTTCTACTCTCCCAGTTATCTCGGGGAAGGGTTCGAGCGATCAAGCTTGAGTGAATTTACGCCAGCGCAGCCCCGCGTTTCACTCTTTGATCTCGGCTCGCCTTCTTTAGTGAAGATGGCCCCTCCATGGCAATGAGTTTGTGGTAATACTGTTGTGAACACTGGGCCCTTTCAAAAAGCACCCACACAACTGATCGCTGTAAGGAAATAAAACACAAACATTTTCAAAAGAGAGCACATTCCTCTCCCTCTTATCACGAGCTTCAGGTCCCTGCTAGGCGGCCTGCCACTCGAAACAAATTCAACCCCTGACCACACGGGCCGAGGCCTGGCAGGCCATCCCCGGATTGTCAGAGTGGGATACAAGGATAATAGAATGAGGCTATGGGTTTCCTCTTCCTCCTCTCACGAGCAGTCGATCGCTCGAGTTTATCCAGCCCCTTGCCACGCGGGCCAAGGCCTGGAGGGCCATCCCCGGAGTGTCAGAATGGGTTATACGGACAATAGAACGAGGTTACTCACTCCAATTCGCTCGCAGACCCCCGCGCTTCAGCGGCGTGGTCTCCAATTCTGTAGACGGCGAGAATGCTCACGTTCTACGTTCAGAAGTGATGACGCTGCTGGAAAAAGGAGCCATAGAAATGGTTCCTCCAGCTCAGAGCGAATCAGGCTTTTTCAGCCATTACTTCCTCGTTCCCAAGAAGGATGGCGGCCTCCGGCCCATCCTCGATCTCAGACGCCTGAATCGCGCCCTCATGAGGAGGTCGTTCAGGATGATCACACTGAAGCAGATCCTCGCGCAAATTCGCTCAGAGGACTGGTTCTGTTCCCTGGACCTGAAAGACGCATACTTTCACGTCCAGATAGACCCCCCATCACAGACGATTCTTGAGATTCGCCTTCGAGGGAGTGGCTTATCAGTACACGGTCCTTCCTTTTGGACTGTCCCTGGCCCCACGCACTTTTACGAAGTGCATGGACGCGGCTCTTTCCCCTCTCAGGCAGATGGGAATCCGCATTCTCAATTACCTCGACGGCTGGCTCATTCTGACCCAGTCAGAGGTACAACTACTCTCACACAGAGCCCTCCTCCTCAGCCACCTAGAATGCCTGGGGCTCAGGGTCAATTTTGCCAAGAGCGCGCTGTTTCCCAGCCGATGGGTGTCGTTTCTGGGAACAGTTTTGGACTCGGCTCAGATGAGAGCTGTGCTAGCGCTGGAACGCGCTCTGGCCATTCAAAAGCTCGCAGCCTCCTTCCAGAGCAGCACCGCTCGCCCCGTCAAAGCGTTTCAGAGGATGCTGGGCCTCATGGCAGCAGCATCGCCGGTGCTACAGTTGGGCCTGCTTCGCATGCGGCCCCTTCAGCGCTGGTTGAAACCACGGGTTCCGCGACACGGTCGCCTACACATCAGGGTGAGCCAGGCCTGTGTAACGGCCCTGGCCCCCTGAAAGAACCCACGATGGTTCAGAAAGGGTGTGACCATAGGGATGGTCTGCAGCAGGAAAGTTGTCACGACAGACGCCTCCAACATGGTTGGGGGGGGGGCGCTGTGCGAAGGCAAACCGACCTTTGGCCTTTTGTCGAAGGCGGAGCGGAACCTCCACATCAACTGCTTAGAAATGCTAGCAGTGTGTCGAGCCTGCCAGTTTTTCCTGCCAGAGCTAAAGGAACGACATGTGCTGGTCCGCTCAGACAACATGTCTGTGGTGTCCTACGTAAATCACCAGGGAGGTCTCTCCTCGCAGCGCCTCTTCCTTATGGTAGAGTGACTTCTGGAGTGGGCTCAGCTCAACTTGTGCTCGCTGAGAGCAGCACATTTGCCGGGCAGATTGAACCAAGGAGCGGATGTGTTATCACGGAGCAACGTCCCCTCAGAAGAGTGGATGCTCCATCCGCAGACGGTTAGAATGATCTGGAGAATCTTTGGCAAGGCCGAAGTAGACCTTTTCTACTCCAAAGACAACTCTCACTGCCCAGCCTATTATTCGAAGGTCAAGGACGCGTTGGCCCACGACTGGCCCAACCTCCTCCTTTATGCATTCCCTCCGATCGCTCTGATTCCTCAGGTCATCAGGCGAATCAGGGATCAACGACACAAGGTCTTGTTGGTGGCCCCCCTGTGGGAGAACCAGCCTTGGATGTCAGAGCTGACCCAGCTGCTAACCGCAGCCCCCTGGCCCGTGCCCCTGAGACGAGACCTCCTCTCTCAGGCGAACGGTTTATTGTGGCACCCTCGTCCCGAACTGTGGGCGCTTCACCTCTGGCCGCTCAACGGGAGCTTACCAGCCTCCCAGAGCGAGTGCTAAATACCATTTCTGAGGCTAGAGCCCCGTCTACGAGACGCCACTATGCTCTTAAATGGGCGATTTCTCCGAATGGTGTTTAACCGCGGTGAGGACCCCCCTGCTTCTGAGTTGGCGGTGATTCTGTCCTCCCTGCAGGAACTGCTGGATAAAGGACGCTCTCCCTCCACACTCAGGGTGTTCGTATCGGCTATAGCGGCCTTTCACGCCCCTATTGCGGGCCAATCAGTGGGCAGGAACAATGCTGTTGTCTGCATTCTGAGGGGTGCCAAGAGGCTGAATCCGCCTCGGCCCCTTACTGTCCCTACGTGGGACTTACCCACTGTGCTGAGGGCCCTGAGGGGACCTCCTTTTCAGCCGCTCCAGTCCACGAACCTTCAGTCACTGTCGCTGAAGACTGCTCTGCTACTAGCACTAGCGTCAGTCAAGCGAGTAGGAGACCTGCAGGCGCTCTCTGTGAGCCCTGCCTGCCTGGAATTTGGGCCAAACGACTCCAAGGTCATCCTAAAACCAAGGAATGGATACGTACCTAAGGTACTTTCCACTCCGTTCAGAGCTCAGGTCATCACACTCTCCGCGCTTCCTCCCTCCGAGGTGGACCGGGAGTTAATTTTGTTATGCCCTGTTAGAGGATCTACTTAACCCTACGGATCTACTTTGAGCGTTACGCCTCCTTCAGGCGCACGGAACAGCTCTTTGTTAGCTTCGGTAACCGCGCCAAAGGGCTTCCGGTCACGAAGCAGAGACTCTCTAAGTGGATAGTGGATGCCGTTACGCTGGCTTACTCTTCCTTGGGCCTTCAATGCCCCATTGAAGTACGAGCCATTTCGACTAGAGGCATTGCCTCGTCATGGGCCTGGTCTAGCAGTGTGTCCATTACAGACATTTGTGTGGCGGCCGGCTGGGCCTCGCGTGCCCACATTTGCAAAGTTTTATATGCTGGATGTACCGGCCTTGCAGGCCAGGGTCCTATCTGCTTAGATGAGTATGACTTACGTGGTGGGAACAACCCTAACGGAGAACTCTTGACTGCACGGGCACTCAAGCTCTCTGATGGGTTCCTTACATATCTCAGCCCTGAAAGTGCTGAGTATGTGAGGAATACATGGAATGACCCGGGCCGAGCGTGACCTCTATGAGCTCAGCTCGCTTTAGCCCGAGTATACTACTTCCCTCTGAGCATGGAATGCTTATGGAGGTATTTTACACAGTCGTTCCTCTACCATAGCACGGCGTGATTGAATTGTGTTCCCATAGCGTCTTTAGCAAGACGCAGTACGAGTGGAGTATCGATAGGGAACGTACTCGGTCACTATCGTAACCTCGGTTCCCTGAGATACGGAACGAGTACCGCGTACTTTGCCGTGCCAGGTAGCTGCACGACTCATTCGTCGCTTCAGTCAAAGTAAACCTGAGGATCCTATGGCGAGACAGCCGATTATATAGCCAGATAACCCCGCCCATTCTGGCGGGATCTGGCGGGCTCCGTCGCCATAGGCTCGTACAGCTCCGCTGCTGACACATTGGTTCACACACTGCATGAACCAATGATCGTGCAGTTTCACTGCGTGATTGAATAAGGCTTCAGTAAAGGAGAAAAAAGGCTTTTTCCCATAGCGTCTTTAGCAAGACGCAGTACTCGTTCCGTATCTCAGGGAACCGAGGTTACGATAGTAACCGAGTACGTTTTTCAGCAAGTGTTCCCGGAGGGGCCCCCCTCGGTGGATTTTGCGATCGATTCTGGGGTAGAGATGGGTATCGTTTACATTTTATCGATACTGATACGATACTTATCAATACAGTTATCCATACTACTCTCTATAATTTTGTGCAAACATAAATGATGTAAAAAGATGTTGAAAATTTCAAGTTATTTTATTACTGCAGTTTACATATGCCTCCAAGCAAACCGAAAAAGGCACATAAAGCTCTTTTTTTTATATAAAAAGGCCCTTCAAAGCGAGCGAGCGAGAGAGAGATTTCCTCAGCATACCATAGCACAACATATTTGAACATCGTGTGCATAGGAGCACAACAGAATGTAATGGAGAATTCTGGCGTCTCTATTTTTATTAAAGAAAATTTAAATGTTGACTTTCTCAGGGAGCGGGCGTGATTTCTCCTAACAGAGTGTCCCTCTATGCTTTAGATGTTTTATGTTTTATCTCTGTTTTTATCTACATGATAAAAAAAGGGTTATTTTTAATATGTACACTTATTTATAGTGATTCTCCAATCAGGATTTTTACAGACATTCATTCAGGTCCTGAGTTTCATTTTTGAAAAAGGGGTGAATTCCCCTCTTAGATGATTCTTGTGGGAGGGAGGATTTTTTTTTTTTGAGTGGTGGAGGGGGGAATTTTTAGACTTTTTTTCCCCAAAAAATATGTAATTAAATGTTTGATCATGCTATGTATTTTTGTTTTTACAATGGGGCAATTGTTGAGAGTGCACACTGGAGAGCGCACGAGTGCTGAATAGTTTAAATACTGGCAAACTTAAAGAAATGCAATTATAAACTTTAGTGATGATGCATGTCAATCGTGCAGTGTGCAGCTCGTTTATAGTGCAGACGCGATGTGGTGATATGAAGCCATTTGTTGTGCATTAACATTGAACATTGTAGTATGAACATTGGGACGCAGGTCATGAAATCACAGGTAGGTGAACTTGATCAGCGTTTGAGGTAAACTCTGCAGGGCAGTGGCCCTCCAGGACTGGATTTGAGGAAACCTGCTCTCAGTCAAGGAACTCATGTCCTCGTAAGTCCATTGCAAAATGGCACTTGAATCAGATTTGTCCTGAACTTTTCCTAAAAGTCAGATGTACAGACATTGATGTGTTTGACACCTTTGCAGAATCTGGTTCTCAAGATGTGCACAGTACTGAGGAAAGTCTTCTATATCCACCTGACAGAAATGCTTTGACTGCAATTGTCCTTTACTTGCTGAACAACAAGAAATTGTCCTGCTGTCCTGCCAAAGGATGCTTGTTCAACACAGAACATGGAGACACTGCCCAGGCACCTCATTCCACAGGAAACCTTTTGCGCTGTATGCCCAGGAAAGATTCCTCTTTTGGAACCGATCTTAATTACACAGAAGAAAAGATTGTCATGTTCCCTGGCATATTGGAAGGTGTGTATGATTTAGGAATACATTATTGTTTCTCAGGTTTATTTCATAAGCACAGGCCCTACATGTAGTTAAATTACAGCCTACAGTGATCCCATGGCTAATACATAATTATTTTCCTTCCATTTTTACCGATGCCAGGAATGGGCAGAGGGATGCATCTGTAACTTTGCCTGTTCTTGAGACAGTCTGTACAGGTAATCTTCACTTATTCACAACTTTAATGCACCCATCCTATTTTAATAAACATGTGACTTGCATGTTTTTATCACATACCATTTTAATCATTATTTTAAAGAGTCTTTGATGTAAGTATTTGGATAGTTGAAGACTTTATAAACAAGCATACCCAGGTAAAAAAAGAAATACACTTAAGCTATACAGATATCTACTGTATGTATTTATTATATTTTTATTTTACTATATCTAAGTGCATAATAAATGTGCTATTTTGGAGCAACTTTAAGTATGTTAAGTGCTCTTTAGGATATGCTTAAGATGAACTTTAAAGGGATAGTTCACCCAAAAATGAAAATTTAATGTGTATCTGCTTACCCCCGGGGCATCCAAGATGTAGGTGATTTTGCTTCTTCAGTAGAACACAGACAAAGATTTTTAACTCAAACCATTGCAGTCTGTCAGTCATATAATGCCAGTCAATGGGACCCACGGCTCTGAGAAAAAAAAAAAAACCATACACAGACAAGACCAAATTAAACCCTGCGGCTCGTGACAATTTAATGAGGTCTAAAAACACCAAACGATTGTTCTGTGCAAGAAATGGAACAGTATTTATATAGTTTTTTTTACCTCTGATCCAATGCAATGTCCAACTGTCCTGAGCACGTTCACACAACAGCCGGCGCGTGACTTATCTTCTTCTTGCTTTACGGTGGATCGCAGACTCTATCTCTATCTCTCAGACCGCCATCTATCTCTCAAATGGACCATTGACACGCCTAATTGAGATTGTAGATAGAGTGTCAATGAAAACTTTTGATTTGATAGTTAAACGTGTATGTTAATGAATTCCAATCATTCGTAAATAGGGCGCTCGTGCACGCTCGTTCACAATTAGCATAATCCCCAACTATGAATTACAGCTACGCAAATTGCGTGTCCAGGAACACAGTGGAATATTCTGGACTACTTTCTCAGGTTTGGCTCCAGTATATTGCATAAATGCAAAAATGACTAATAGGCCATATGCCGAACAATAAATATTGAATAACGTGTGTCCACCAAAGAGTTTTTAGCCAGCTTAACCTGTTAACCCGCATCGGCCCGCGGGCGGGCCGGAAGGGCGTGGTCGGGCGTGGTCGGACTTTTTATTACCTTTGTTTTAGAACAATATTCAATCAATTATCATTAACTATATATCATTTGAAAGCTAAAACACTCAAGATTAACGATGTGAGCTTGTTTTTGAAATCAATACACCAGAGAGGAAAGGGTTAACAGAAATGCTGAAAGACCGGCCATTTAAAATGAACAAAGCGAACCGCAGTACTCACGTTTGATCGCCAATAGCGCTGGTCAGCTCAGACTATTCCAAGACACACCAGCATACATTTCAAGAGAAGGGTCCACTCTTCAAAATGCATCCACTTTTTAATCCAAAACAACGAAAAAATAGGGGAAAACACGATAGATCCTCCTTTGTTTACATAAGCGATTCGAGTTATAGTTATCGATAGCGTCCATTTTCCAATAAATATCGATTATAATTCGTATTCCAGCTTTGAAACGCCATCTATTTCCAGCAGAATCGTCTCTTCCGAGTAAGAATAGCCCTCCCTCGTCTCTCTCCTTCAATCGCAGGAGCTGTTATAACCCGGGACAGTAAGCGCGTCCGTGAATGGGTCAGCGAGGTGTCAATCCGGACACATCACAATAGGGGTGTTTGAACCCAGCCAATGCCTCGCCAGCACAGTTTTGATGGATGGAAGTGTTAGCCAACCACAAGGACGTTTACAGTGATTGACAGTTTGAATAGTTTACGTAAGATTGTTTAGAGAATAGCTCGGCGTATTGTCCGTGTGTTTTCGTGCGCTCTCGGGTTACGCATGAAGCGTACAGATAATGGCGTCGCGGCGCTACACAGACTGGTTATCAGCGAACAGATGTTGTCCAAAGCTCACATCTGAATCTCTCCATCGTGGATCTTCGACTTGAGAAGTGTTTCTGTGGCGTTTGGTGGTGTTTTGGAGGACGTGGGGAGAAAAATGGCTAATTTAGTAGCCGAATACGCGCTGAGATCGCTGGGAAGCGTGGATAGCATTAGCACGTAAGTGTCTCCACCCTCCTCTTGAATGTTTATGTGTCTTTATCATGTATTTGCAGCTTTTGTTTCATGTTAGCTGTTTTAGATTCTAAAAATGACAACGGAGAGGGATAATATGAGGGGATTACATGAGTTTTGTTCGTGTGGGTGGGTGGGTGTGTTTGTTTGTGGGTATGTCCCGGTTATTGTGTGTGTGTGTGTGCGCGTGCGCGCGTGTGTGTGTGTGTGTGTGTACAAAATGTAAACAGTGTTGCAAGTTTGATTTGTTTTGCTTACACACTTTCTCACTCTTTTTCTCTCACTCTTCCCTGTCTTTTCAGAGGTCTGGTGAATCCAGATGGTCAGAAAAAAAAACATTTTAGTGGCTGCTAGAGCGTCTTCCTCCACTGTAAATACTGTAAATAGTTTTTTTTTTTTATTATTTAGTAATATTAGTAATAGTAATCTATTACTATATTAGTAAAATAGTAATATTCATAATATTCACCATATAAAATAAATAAAAAATACAAATGTTGTAAAAACAATGAATTTTGCATGTTTTGTGTTTTCACTAGTTCAAAAATGATCAAATCTGTTTTGGTTCACTGTTTTCATTATTGGAATTGTTCAGAATAAAGACTGTTTAGTTATGTTCAAATTCTGAAATAGTTTTGTGTTTTTTTGTGGTTTCATTGCTAGAGCAGTTCTGAATTGATATACATATGTAGTATGCAGTGTCTTATGGAGTCTCTAAATAGCATTTTTGAAAGGATTCCTAGACTTTTCTTGAAATAAAATATCCAAATGACTTTTCCAAAGCTTTTCTTGAAATGAAATACCATAAAGATGTACTTTCTGTAAGTCTTTACCTATAAAAAATTTATTATTTCATATTTTATTTCAGGAAATATTTAGGCGTTTTTTTTCAAAAATGCCATTTGTAGACTAACCAAATGACTAAATGAGTCAGCACTACAAATGCTGTTCAGAAATAGTTTTTTATTGTGTGTTTTGGTGGGCAGAGCAGTTCTGAATTGATATACATATATGTATTATGTAGTTTTGACTCATTTGGACATTTGTTTACAAAGTGTCTATTTGGGGTCTCCAAATGGCTTTTTTGAAAGGACGCCTAGATTTTTTTTAAATAAAAGCTTACAGAAACTACATTTTTGGGAGTATCATCCTCAAATTTGAATCAAAACATGGTCAGATGTTCAGCTTTATCTTTATGGTGTTTTCAGGCCTTTGGCATGAAAGTCTCATCCATTTTTCCCTTAGTGAGCTTCATTAAAACATATCGCGAGTCAATTTCATGTATATTTTACCTTGTTTTACTCTATTGCTATACTAATTTTGAGTTATTATGACTCTAGAGTAACAAAGGATCAAGTGTCTAGTTTCAAACAACACCAGATTTTTAAATATAGACCTTAGGGTTCAAGAGCTACAGACATTTTTATTTGGTTATATCGTTTTTTACAAAATGCTCAAAAATAGGGGCGCAGGGTAACAGGTTAAAAAAGTCAGGCACTCTTAAAATGACCTGCTTGTGGCGCTTGAAAACGTTTTCGTGCACAAAAAGACACTTCAGTTGCAGTTTCGAGACACTTTAGTTGCTATGATTTGGAATATCCATAGCAGCAACGTATTACTAGTATCTAATTTTTAAGAACTACTGGATATAAAAAAGCAGTAACCAGTAATATTGACTTCTCCATTGCTGTAGGCAGTCATTGTACAAGTAGGATGGTTGGTCGCTATTTGTCTCACCCGTCCTGTATTTACAGCTGGGTAAATAGTGACAGTGAGGAGCACTGAGTTTTACGGTTATCAAATAAAAAACATTCCAAAAGAGGGTAAATGAAGTGCTGTCACGTCGTAAAAAGGTTCAGGAAGCAGTAGCGAGGGAAACGAGAGCTTTATTAAAAGCCAGACGGAAACACAGGTGGAAACACAGGATGATGGTGATGACGCAGGAACCGTGATGGACACACAGATGGCCGAAGTGAAGAGATAATCTGTGAGTGCTGAGTGATCCGGAACAGAGAACGCCAACAGGAACGGGAAACAGGTGACCACACTGGAAGACATCAACAACGATCTGGCAACGGCTAGAAGAACTGGTGAGTATAAGTAGCTGAGATGATGAGCTGCAGCAGGTGCTGCAAACGAGACACAGCCGAGACAAATCAGCGGTGATGGGCAGGTCACGCCCACAAGCACCTACACACAACATGACAACACTGACACGAGACGAGGAGAAAGCAATGGATTAGTGAACCGTGACAAGTGCATCAAAATTCAGTGTCATCAAGAACACAATGTTTTTATTTACACGTGGTAGGGAGCAGGGGCTCGTTCTTCGTACGTTGCTTAAAACATCCGAGATCAAATGAGACATCCGAGATGATTTCATCGTGCTAATCATGATCCGGCCTTCGAACACACCTGTTGTTGATGATTAGTATCGCTGGATTGAGTTATCTTAGATAACTACGCTGGTTTAAAAGGGGATATGTATCGATAGTAGAAACACTGATCAGCAACGCTGTTATTGGTTGCCCACAATGGCCAAAGAGCGCGCCCACTTTTTCTCTGCGGCAGAACAAGAACTCTTGATGGAGGGCTATGGGGAGTTCCAAAATTTAATAAAAACGACAGGGAACACCTCAAAGGCTGCAAAAGCCAGGAGAGAGGGCTGGCAAAAAGTTGCAGACAAATTAAATGCGTAAGTAGTGATTGTGTTAGAGGTTTTCAATCAGTTATTACAGTATATGTACATTAAACATTTTCATACTTTAATCTTTCATATTAGAGCCTCCACAGGACCCACTAGAAATTGGGAACAAGTAAAGGTGAAATACAAGAATATTCTACAAAATGGTAATAATTAACTAAAATAATAACTAAAAAGTTTCTATGTTTCTTTTCCTGTGTACCTCATTGTAATTAATTTTTATTTCTTTCTCTATTTCTGTGCAGTTTTACATAACACACCCACACTTTTACCTGTTCCCATGCAAGTGGTGGCTGAAGCATGTGCAGTGGACTTGTCCTTTTTTTTGTTTTTCTCAATGGTGAAATCAATATCAATAGTGGAGACACCGTATCACTTTGTCATACCATTTATTTTCATTGCACAGGGCAGTGAAGAGACCCTCTCGGATGAGTGTCCTTTGGAGGAAGTACCTGTACGTGCATAACTACACATAAAAATGCACTATATAACATACCCTATAAACTTATCAACTAATGTCCTTTATATTTTTGACCGCAATATGAGTTGCAAGAGTCTGCACAGAGGCCTGCAGAGAGGGAGTCTGCACAGAGAACTGATACAGAGGTGGACAGTGTTGCATTGTTTTTTTACTTTCAGTTTTAATTTAATTAATTCAATTTATTTTCTCTGCAAATGGCACAGGGTGACATCCGTTCCCTCTATAAACGTAGCCTACAGCAAAAGGTTGAATATTTGCATTTAAAAAAAACAAAAACTGAGGGGAGAAATGGAGCTCCAAGAGCTAATGAAGAAGAAAATTGCTCTAGAAATAGAGTTGCTGCAAAAGGAACTTCAGAGTAAGTACTAAAACATTTCACATTTCAGAGCACTACTGTTGACCTTGCATAACAATATCTCTTTACAGGCAAAAGATGACCCTAATTTTATTTTATTTTTTCTCAAAGAACAACTAATAAAAATCATTGAATCCATATTTGCCTTGTCTTTTTATTTATTTGTCTTAATTTTTATTAAATTATTCTCAAAAATGGTGTTCCACAATCCTGTCCCGTGTAGCTCTGCCACTAGGTTGATCCAAGTGCACTGGCTGGAGGTCATCATCAGGCTGCAGTTCCACTACAGGGGTCCTCTCCTTTCTAATGGTGGCAATGTTGTGTAATACAGCACATGCGACAATAATGCCGCATGCCCTGTCAGGTGCAACCCTCAGACTTTTCAGACACTGAAATCTTCCCTTTAGTTGCCCAAAGGTCATTTCAATGCGTGCCCTTGTCCTGGCTAGAGCTGCATTGTAACTGGTTTGTGGTCCAGGGAATGGAGTCATAAAATACTGCCTACAGGCGTAGCCCTTGTCTCCAACCAGGATCCCATCGTAATCACCTGTACAATGGTAAAATGCAGTTCTGTTAGGCCCACAATAAGTGTGTGTAATACAGTGAGCATGACATTAATATCCTTACCACGTTCAAATAATGTGCATAACTGTGACATTTGGCTTCCACATTTGTGATATGACACCTAGAGTCTAAGACATTGTAGTCAATCAACTGCATACTTATGGAATACATTGTATATATTACCAATATAAAATATTAAGAATATTTATACTTAACTCACCTGCACATTTATACTGTGAACCCCCTTTCGGTTCACAAAATCCCCTTCATTTGGGGCCTGGTGGGGCCTTGATATGAATGTGTGTGCAGTCTATGGCACCAATCACATTAGGGAAGCCTGGGGGACAATCGATTTATATTTACTAGTGTGGTCATATTCATACGATCTTCATTAACAAGTAGAATGTACCTGCAATTGCGAAATAGCTCTGTTTTACAACTTGGGGTCTTAAGTGGCTTGGAAAGACTACAAAAACACCTAAAAACTGCTTTAGCGCCAGGTAAACTTTACGAATGGCACGACAGACAGCACTTTTGGCCAAGTTCTCCGCATCCCCAATAGTGTACAGGAAAGTGCCACACGCAAAGAATCTCAACGCGATGCACACAGTTTGTGCTGTGGTTAAAGCCCGACTCCGACGAGTAGAACTTTTAATATGAGGTTCTAACAAGTTTATTATGTAAATGACACCCTCACGTGAAAAACGATATCTTTCAAAAAGTACACTATCGCGCTGTGCTAATGGATCCTGTCTGTGTCGCAAAACGCGATTAATTCTAAAAGCTCTGTGAATTATCCTCGCACCTTCCGCAACAGGTTGCTCTCGTAAAAACGGGCAAGACATGGCTGCGACAGACTTCCCTATCTCCTCCGCTTATAAAGCCGCGATCTAATCCTGTTTACATGAAATAAGCCTGCTCCCGAGCAGGTTTAAGCTTGCGCACCTGTTGCTATGACAGCAAGTCCAGGATGAGCGTCGAAGAACCAAACAATCCAAGATCATGCCAAATCGTCAACAATCAAATCCAGCTAACTGAGTTAGCGACGTACGAAGAACGAGCCCCAGGTGTACATTTATTTTGTACCAACTAACAATTTGAAAATATTAACATTTTCATGAATTCGAAAGTTTACGTCAGAATGGCTTTACGAACGATTTACACAGAAATTTGTTCTGCTCATGTTCCATTGTTTGTTTTATTTTAGTTATAAATCTGTGCATCAGCGCGTCTGTTGTTGCATGTTCGGACGTTTCAATGCTACTGTTTTGCTTTGAGGTTGTTGTTTTTTTCTTCTTGTTTTGTTCTGCAGCTTGCTTGCCAGCGTGCTTGTGGGGTGCTGCAGTGTCCCGTCCTTTGCGGGTTTCTAACTTGCAATTGTTGCTTGCTGTTTAAGTCTTTTTTTTGTTTTGTTTTGTGTGTTTGTTTCGTATTCCTGGTGAAATAAGATAATTGTGCTCCTAGTGTACAAACTGGTACCATTTTAGTAGTTTAAACTGATTGTGGTGCTTGACTTTGGAGCTAGTGTTCCAGGTTTAAATGTTGGGTTTCCATTTTTCTTTTTCTTCTTTTTTCTTTTCCTTGAAGAACAGAATTTGTCAAATTGATTTGTGAATTGATAGAAATTATATATATCCTTGTAGGTTTAAGAGTGAAATGGGGAAAAATTATTTTCTATATACTAGTTCTGTTGCTTGGAATAAATTACCTGGGTATATACAAGAAGAAAGTATTTTTAGAAGGGAAGTTAAAAAATGGTTGTTTTATCATTGATGTTTTCTGAAGTGTGGGCGATGAGTTTCTGAATTTGATGTGTATTTGCACTCCATTTATGTTTTGTTCGACAATTTTTGAGATATTTGAGGACCACAATGGAAATAAGCCGAATGGCTTTTTTGTGTATTTTATCCTCGACATTATTTTGAAATGTGTATGAACTAGTCTTTTTTTGGACTTTTTATATAATGTTCTAAATTTTGTCAAATAAACAAACAAACAAAATAGTCTTTTTCTTCTTTTTGTTAATTGTGTTGTAGTGTTATATCAGCTTGAATTATGCTTTTCTTTATTTTTTTTGGTGTGGGAGTCATTTTCAAATTTTGCAGTTTTCCTTTTTCATATCTTTGAGTGGAATTCACTTCTGTGCGAGTGATTCTTTTTTGGGGAAATGTGTGGGCCTCTGGAAGGCCTAGTCTTTAGCCTGCCTTACTACTGGTGAGCCCCAGTTCCTTGCGTTAGTTTATTTGTTCTTTAATTTGTTTCTTTGTTTATTTGCTCCTGCGTCAGTCTAACCGAGACTTGTCATAGCACTTGCATGTTGTTGCTCTTTTGTTGGTCTTGATTTGCATTTTTAAGTCGCTTTGGATAAAAGCGTCTGCTAAATGACTAAATGTAATGTAATGTAAATATATATATATATATATATATATAATATGTATATATGTGTGTGTGTGTATATACAGCATATATATGTGTATATACACACATATACATACACACACACACACATACAGTGTTGGGGAAAGTTACTTTTAAAAGTAATGCATTACAGTTGCGTTACTCCCTAAAAAAGTAACTAATTACGTTACTTAGCTACTTTTTATGGAAATTAATGCGTTAGTTACACAGCGCACTGTCAAATGCCCACGAGCAGAATTATCTGTATTCATATGGCAATTTTCTTAGTGGTTTGGTCTCTTGAAACCACGATACTTGTGCAAAACTATTGAATAAAATATGTTGAATGAATGTAAAATGCTTTCTTTGTTGGGATAAGAAGGTTCATCTATTGGAACTTAGAAAATAAGAGCAAACAATTTTAAGATCAAATCATTTTAAATGTAGGTTTGTCTAAAAGAAAGAATAATCTTTTATCTGGTTTAGTTGTTTTTAAAAATAAATCAAATCTCTTTTTTAAAAACATTGCATCAAACTTAATAGGTAAGCTGATTATCATTTCATCGTGCATTCATCACATATTTATCAGACTTGTAAAAGTATCATGACCCTTCGTAGAAGTACTAAAAGTAAATCTTATAAAACAATGAGCATCGATTAATAACTTTGTTAGAACACAACTGATATGAAACTAAAGCCTGAATAAAAGCTTACCAGATGTAAAGCAATTTTATGCCTTTAAATCATACTTGATTTTGGAAAAAGTTTGAAAACTAGCTATCTGAACTGCTGACCTTCCTGAATGCTGTCTGTGTGTGTGTGTGTGTGTGTGTGTGTGTGTGTGTTTGTGTGTGTGCGTTTTTGTGACATGAGGACATAAATTTGTATAATGACACAGGTATAACAAGGTGAAGGTGACTTTTCAGGACATTGACCCATGTCCCCACTTTTCAAAATGCATATAAATCATACAGAGTGAGTTTTTTTGTCTCCTGTGAGGGCTAAGTTTAGGTGTAGGACAATAGCACATACAGTTTGTACAGTATAAAAACCATTACGTTATGATGTGTTAAATAAATGTTGAATACTTGTTAATTTATGATTAATGATCAATGTTTTGCTTTGCTTTAGTAACATGTTTGTTCCTTAATAAAAATAAAACACGGTTTTTACTTGAGTCTCTTTTTAGCTTGAAATGTTTGTTTTTATTAGTGGTGGGCCGTTATCGGCGTTAACGTGAGACTCTTATCGGGCGATTAAAAAGAAAAATATCGCCGTTAATCTATTCTCAAAGTTGGGTTGGGAGCTGGGTCTATACTACGCAAGCTATGATGACTTTCACCTTGATATTTTAGCGCGGATGTATACCTAGCCGAATTGCACTGTAGGGGGCGAGAACGAGTCTTCGTGTGTTTGCTTCAGGGAAATTTTATTTTTAAGAAGCTTCCCAATGGAAACCTCGACAAGACTAAGGTTGTTTGCACCTTGTGCAATGCGGAATTAGTTTACTGTAGGAGTTATTCCAGTCTCCTAAACGCAAAGCATCCCTTAGCTAATGCAGAAGATGCCGGGCCAAGCACTGATGTAGCGCAGGGGAAGAGTCGTCGTCAAACTACTATGTTTGAGTGCAACCGAGGCAAGCCCGTCAGCACAGCTCTATCAGCCAAGCTAACTAATCTCCTCGCTCAGTGGATTGCTATCAGCTGCCGGCTCATCAGCGTGGTTGAAGATGATGGGCTCGAGCTTGTTCTCCAGGCGGCCACAGGTGACCCATCTTACAAATTACCTGCGAGGCGAACTATCATGAGGAGAATACATGACCAGCACGCCGCAGAGAAAGCCGCAAAAGATGAGAAGATGGTAGAGGCGAGGTGTGTAGCACTGACTGGGGACCACTGGACATCTGTCAACAACGAAAACTACCTCGGCGTTACTGTACACCTCATCGATGCCAGCTGGGAACTTCACTCCTTCGCTTTAGGTAGGCTACGTTATGTAATTTTAAATTACATAATTTAATTTAATTACTTACCCTATTAATTACCACGACACCACGAATTCGACAAGTTCAGGAGCCACTCGTGCAAGATGTTCCAACATGGTGGAATTCCACCCTTGAGATGATCAAGCGCTTGAGGCGCAACAGAGACGCACTGCACACAACGCTGTCTCAGCAGAAGCACAATCTGGCCCTCCCAACAAATGCTGAATATGAGAAGTTGGCAAAGCTAGAGAAACTGCTGGAGCCATGCAGGTATGGTCTACAAAGATAGCGTGTTCATGAATTGGCATACAAGTTATTTTAAATGTCACTTTGTATTTAAGAAACACGTGCCCTTAAATGTAATGTGATTAAGAACTTTTAAAAAATGTGTAATCTGAGTTAAATGAATCAGTCATTAATTATTTATTGCTCTGTTTATGTCTGTAACACATGATCAACACATGATCGAAGTGAAAATGTCCTCAAACACACCTAACCAACGCATCTATGACAAAAAGAATGTCGGTCTTTACTGTGAGAAGCCTTATGCAAAAATCACAAGACATCTCAAACAGAAACATTCTGGAGAAGTTGAAATTGCAAAGGCCCTGTCATATAAGCAAGGCTCACCCATGGAAAATCTTTTATTAACAAAAGTAAGGAACATGGGAAATTACCACCATAATAGTGCAGTCCTATCCACTGGAAAAGGGGAGGTCATACCAAAAAGGCAAGCAATGTATATGTCAACAGCAACTGACTATCTGCCTTGCAAGTTTTGCTTTGCTATGTATGTCAAAACAGACCTCTGGAGACACCATAAGCGTTGCAAATTACAAGTAAGAGAGAATATGCCGGGGAGGCGGAAGGTTCAGGCAAGCTGTTCCCTGGTGATAAAATCGGACTCATTAAGTCTATCACTGGGTGAGAGAATGTTTCTAAAAAATGGCGAAGTTGGACGACACCGGGCCGATATTAGAAATAAGATGAGGGAACTTGCCAGACTACTTCTTGTGGCAAGAGCCATTGATAAGGACATTGTTGCTTTGAAGGACTTGATCAACCCAGCAAAGTTTAACACAGTACTTGAAGCTGTGAAAAAGATGACTGGATTTGATGAATCGACAAACAGATTTTCAGTTCCATCAACAGCACTGAAACTACGACATTCCCTTGTTAAAGTGTCACATATTTTGCAGGGGGAGGCTTTACGCCAAGAGGACGAAGCTTTAAAGGGAAGAGCAGAGCACTTTAGTAAGTTAATTGAACTGGAATGGACAATCCATGTGTCATCAAATGCACTAAAAACATTATACCAGAAAAAATAGAATAGCCCGCAAATTCTGCCTCTAGCAGAAGACATCAGGAAGCTTCAGAATCATTTAAAGTGCCTCGAGGAGGTCAACAAAAAAGCACTCATTGACCATCCATCCCAAAGGTCGTGGAGTGATCTCTCCCAAGTGACTCTGGCACAGCTAATTTTGTTCAATCGACGTCGTGAAGGTGAGGTTTCTAGGATGGAGGTTACAACATATGTGCAGAGAAACCAAACCAATATGCAGGATGAAATTTTGGAGAGCCTATCACGTTTTGAGAAGAAACTATGTGAGAATCTCACCAGAGTAGAGGTACGAGGGAAGAGAGGTCGGAAAGTGCCAATACTATTACCAGCAAATGTAAAGGAATCAGTGGAACTTCTAATTAAAACTAGAGAAGACGCTGGGATTTCCCCTAGTAATCCCTACATATTTACAGTAATTTGATTATAGATCACAAGAGAACATGCGTGGATGTGACAGCTTAAAGCGATATGCCAAAAGCTGTGGGGCTAAACATCCAGAGAACATCACTTCCACTAAGTTGAGAAAACATGTTGCCACAGTATCTCAGTTACTCAACTTAAAAACACACGAACTTGACCAGCTTGCCACATTTATGGGACATGACATTGATGTCACTCTTCAGGGAGTTTTATAGACTCCTTGAAGAAACGTTGCAAATGGCAAAAGTGAGCAGAATTATTTTTGCCTTGCAAAACGGAATCAGCAAATTTCAAGGAAAATCTCTGGAGGACATAACGCCTAACATAAATTGTAAGTAAATGATTTCTGTGTATTGTTCTTTTTAAACAAGGCAAAAGCTCTGTACTTGCTTAAAACTTTTTCAGTTTTACATAATGTGATTTACATAAGTATTTAATCATTTTGTTACAGTTGAAGAGGACTCCAGCTCAGAGTCAGAGGATGTTCATTCTAAAAAACAGACAAGTCAAGAGGCTAAGTTTTTATTTTGAATTTTTGACATAAGAATTAAAAATTCTATACATTAAATGCAACATGGCTTTGATTTATTCTGCCATTTGAAGTGTTGTTCTCTATGTGGTTTCAGAAAATTCTGATACTGAGGACGATCCTTCTGAAATAAGGGCTCTTAACTCTGGAAAGACTTCAGCCTCAGGAGAGGCAGTTGGATATACGAGTAATCCACAACTGCCATTAAATCAAAAAGGTATGTTATTCCATTCACTATAAACCATACAGAAGATCTTGACATTTGTTTTTAGAATTGACCATGGTGTATTATGTTTTCAACTTTAAATTTAGCTTATTCATTCCCTCATATATTTAATAACTAAATTTCTTTCTCTTCTCCTTTTTTTAAAAGAAATAGTAAAACCCAGAAAGCCCTGGTCAGGAACAGAGAGGAAAGTCATAGAACACTATTTCAAGAACAACATTAAAGAAATGAAGGCTCCTGGAAAAGTGGACTGTGAAAAATGCTTAAATGAAAACAAGATTTTAAAGGATAATGGAAGAGATTGGAAAGCAGTTAAATACTTTGTGCGCAACAGAATAACTTCGATGAAGAGAAATTTGGGTCAACAGTATCGGGCCCTATATCCCTGAGAGCTTGCGATGTGGAGTATCAATGTTGAATGTCACAATACTGAGAGCTCGTGATGCACCACACACCTTACGAACAACCCATATTTCTGAGAAAACGTTGGCCAATTCTGAGTGTGCTCCACACAGGTGAGTGGGCTTGATAAACCACCTGTACGAGTCACACTCCTTTCCTTATGCACCAACACTTCACGTTTCTGGGGAATATTGTGCAACCCAAATGAGCATCAGTGTGTCATAGCATTGAAATTATTGACTACAGCTGGTTTTAGATACATGTCTAAACATTTTAAGCAACAAAGCCTATTCTGTTTGGGCCTCTCAGTTTTTAAATGCCTAGCTATGACTTTGACTTAAGCCACTTTAAAATTGCACAAATTTATTATTATTGTTACTATTTTCATTTTTAGTTTTATTTATACAATCTATTACCAACTTTAATTTGTCTTTTTTCATTGTTATTTTACACAAAGCAAAACGCTGCTTATTTGAAAAGTACTATAGAAATAATTATTTATAGTATTATATAATGTTATTGATATTATTATTGTATACCTGTAGCCACTCATCACTGACGGTGGAAAGTCTGCACTACCGTAAGGGGTGGGGGCGAATCACTTGGAAAACCATCCCACACACCATTAGGAGTGTGTGTGCACTTTAAATAAATTCTGCCTTGATTTCATTAAAGTTTCTTGTTCATTGTGTGTGTGTGTGTTCCAATGCAACAAGTCAACATGTGCAATAAGTGCTTTTAACAACTGCCAATGTTAAAATGTTTTATCATCTGAGTCAGGTACCATATTTCCCTAGCTAACTGATCTTGCAAATCTTACCATAAAGGTAACACTTTCTGCTTATATTTAACTTATAAATATAAGATTTTACGGTGCAAATGTAAGTTTGGTTAAGTGATTTTAAATAATATTCTTCACTTGAACAAAATCAGTTAATTTCGCTTTCATTGCTACGGCACTTTTGGCTCACTGTACAAAATTGAAAGGATTTTTAGGCTGGTTTGGCTATTGCTACCGGAATGGTGAATCCATTAAAACTCATTCAGTCATCAATCTCATGTTTCCAGTTTATTTCTCAACATGTAGGAGTAGACATTTCTTTGATACCAAGTGCTGGTAATTGTTGGTTTCTGATAACCCATAAACAAATAGAAACAATATAACATTAACACAAATCAACTTGAACAAATCAAGTAAATCAAAAGAAACTTACATTGTCATCAACACAACAATTCCACACAGGCCATGTGAGTAGAGAGGCTTCTCGCACAAACAGAGGCTTGATTAATAAAAGGCCACAGGTGATCTTATCACGACTCAGTCAACCAATCAGGTCACAGTATAATTTTCTACAGCCGCCCCCAAATGTGTTAACATTTGCATACAAGAAAATTCATACTACTGTAAATTCATACTACTGTACTGTACTATTCATACTACTTAAAGCTTCCCATCACTCAGAATTTCAGCAACTCTGATTCTCCCATCAGAACTTGATAAAGTCTTGCTAACGGTCCCTACCAGCCAGCGTCCACGAGGAAGCTGGGGGTCCACAATCATAACCTTTGTCAAGGGCACAATAGGATTTCCATCAAATTTCCACTTTTGACGAATCTGAAGATTCGGAAGATAATCCTTAATGAAACTGGCCCAGAATCGATCTGCAAGAACTTGACTGTGTCTCCACTTTCTACGGGTAAGTAGCTCTGAATCTGCATACATCACTTGCGGGAGAGATGCATCTCGCCGCCCCATCAATAAAATATTTGGGGTAATGGGATCAAGATCTGAAATATTCGAAGATACGTAGCCAAGAGGTTTTGAGTTTAACAACTCCTCAATTTCAACAAGCACAGTATACAGAACTTCCTCAGAAACAACTTGTGTTCCCAGAACCACTTGTAACGCTGTCTTAACAGACCGTATCTCTCTTTCCCAAGTACCTCCAAAATGGGGAGAGTATGGTGGATTAAAGGAGAATTTAATTTGTTGGAGGGCAAGCATCTCCCGAAAAAAAGGGACTAAGCTGAGAAAATGCTGTCCGAAGTTCTCTTTCTCCTCGCTTAAAATTAGTCCCTTGATCAGACAATATTTCATAGGGCCGACCTCGGCGAGCTACAAACCTTCGCAAAGCCAGAAGGAAACTATCTGTGTCCATACCAGAAAGTAGCTCCAAATGAATACACCGTGTTGTCTGGCATTTAAACATAATGCCCCACCTTTTCTCATGACGGCGACCTATTTTGATGCTTAAAGGCCCAAAACAATCCATACCCGTTGACCAAAAGGGAGGCTTATACAATCGTAGTCTGGACACCGGTAGATCAGCCATTCTGGGGACTGAGGGCATACCTTTCCATTTCCTACACTCAAGACATGACCTCTGAATTTTCTTTATTAACTGTCGCCCTCTCAAAACCCAGTATTTCCGACGAAGATGGGCGAACACTCTTTGTGGTCCTGAATTACACAAAATTTAATCAAAGTCAGCAACTAAAAGTTTGGTAATATGATTCTTTGGGTCTAAAACAATTGGATGTATAGCTTCAGAATCCAAATCTTCACTTTGATGGAGTCGTCCACCCACTCTTATCAGCTCAGTCACTGGATCAAACTCGGGTGCCAAGTGAACTAAACGGCTTTGTCGAGGAACTTCATGACCATCTTTAAGCAGTTTATATTCCTCAGGGAAATCCTCCATCTGGGCTTGACGCAGGAGATGCAATTCTGCTTGAGTTTGGAAAGGTTTAGTGTCGTCTCCAAATACCAGAGAGAGAGTTTCAACTGGTCGCTGCAATCAACTCTGACCAGGTATTAAATTGAAGCATATCAGAAGCTGGGGAGTTTATTGGTACCCGATTAAGTCCACAGAACAAAGATTTTCTAAGTTCTGTACCAACCTCATCCGGACTTGAAGCTGGCAATTTTGGCCATTGCTGAGAGTTCAAGTGTAAAAAGGTAGGTCCTTGAAACAAAGAACTTGTAGCAGACAATTCAGAAAGCTTCTTGCCTCGAGTGATGTCATCTGCTGGATTGTTTGCAGTGTCAACATATCTCCATTGATCCGGTCTAGTACATTCAAGAATCTCTGTGATGCGATTAGCCACAAAGATCTTGTACCGCCAGGATTCAGACTGGATCCAAGTCAACACAGTTGTAGAATCGGACCATAATGTCACTGTTTCGATATCCAAAGTGAGTTCCTGTTGCAACAAGTTTGCTAGCTGAGCTCCAGTCAGAGCAGCACACAGTTCTAAACGAGGAATAGAAATGGTCTTCTTTGGTGCTACCCTTGAACGAGCCATGACAAGAGAAACAGAAATCTGACCATCTCCACTAATCAGTCGCATGTAGGCAACTGAGCCATACGCCTTCTCAGATGCGTCGCAGAATATATGAAGCTCTCTTCTAATTGGATCTCCCCAGTTCTTTCTTGGACCATACCACCGTGGTACTTGGATTCTAACCAGATCAGGTAACTCATTTTCCCATGCAAACCAGCCTACCCTTATTCCTTCTGGAATATCTGGATCATCCCATTCTCTGGTAGGCTTCATCCATAACTGTTGCAAAAGAATTTTAGCTCGTGTCGTGAATGGAATGATGAAACCCAGTGGATCATACTGACGAGCAAGTATTCGATACAAAGCACGTAACGTTAGAACATCATACTCCACTGGACGATGCTTATAACTCAAGGTATCCTGCAAGCAGTACCAACTCAATCCAAGTGTACTCTCGCATGGATCGGTGCAGTCACGGCTCAACCATAGATCAGTGTCTACTGAACGTGCATCAGTTGGTAAATGGCTCACCACAGGGATTTTATTACTGGCCCATTGCCGAATTTCAAACCCACCTTCAGCTAACAAAGAACGCAAATCCATGAGCATCTTTTTTGCTTCTTGACTCGTTGGGAAACTTTGCAAATAATTATCCACATAAAAGGAATGCAAAACAGAAGATTGGACATCTTGAAATTCGGCAGGAAGGTTTTGCACACATTTCTGAAGAGCATACGTAGCGCAACAAGGGCTACAAGTAGCACCAAATGGCAAAACCTGCCATTCATAAACATTTCATTTCTTCTCATATTTCGCCATAAGAAACGTAACAGTGATGAATCAAAAGTCAAGAGGGGGATTTGATGGAACATAGACCTGATGTCTCCACTGATAGCAACTGGATGTTCTCTAAACCGTAGTAGGACTCCAATCAAGGAAGGACCCAACACTGGTCCAGGTAACAAATATGCATTCAAACTCTCACCTTGATACTGATAGGAACAATTAAATACCACACGATGCTTGCCATTATGTTCCACAAGATGGTGAGGAATATACCAAGCTTCATCACTGAATTCAATCTCATTAGGCTCCAGCTTCTTCACACATCCAGTGTAGTGGCGGACCACTCTTAGCTGGGACGTATTGCTTAGCTTCTTTGACAAGCTATCCAACACAGAGAAACTTAAATTGTACCTTTTTTGAGGTGGATGAGATGGGATTCCAGCAGATAGGTAAACAGGGCAGGTAAGCAGAGCAAGGCAGGCAGCAGGCAGGTAAGTAGGTTGGTTCAGACAAAGCATGGACTCCAGTAATCCAACAAACGATTGGTAAGTGGTTGAAAAATGGTGGTCAAAAAAGGCACAACTTAATATCAAAAATAATGTCCAAATAGTGTTCAATAGTGATTCAATAGTGTTTCAATAGCATTTCAATAGCATTGTAAAGAACTGTATGCTTAATACGTTCCAACAGCTTCCTTGTTCTTTTGTTTTTAGAAAGGTGAGAGGCGGCCATCTTTAACTTAAAACATTCTCACCAACCGTCAAACTAAAAGTCCCTACAAAATAAAGGACCCTAAATCTAACAAAATATACCAGTGCTCCAATAGCACAAAAATTTACATTAAACTCAAAATGGCTCCTACATAGCCGGCCCCTTATAGCTATTGCAGGAAGCAAGCTATAACTAACTAAATGTAATTTTACAAGGAGCCATATATTACTCCCTTAAACTCATTATGCATTATTCACAAGGATAAATGAATGCAAAGATTCAGTGTATGCATATGTACGATAATGTGTGCACGTGCGCAAGTTCATTCAGGTCTCACTCAGCTTTAGGTTGCTGGCCTTCTACTAGCAAGCAGATCTTACTGATAGGTCTTTCAAGCTGGCTTGTTTTGGTTTGAAGCCGTACACTGTGGACCAAGCCTTTGGAGTCAGGGAAGGCTTCAGTGACTCTAGCCAGCACCCATGATCCTCTCGGTGCTGTGCTATCGGCTACTAGCACGACGTCTCCTGGACAGAAGTTACGTCTGACCCGAGACCATTTTTGCCGTGTTTGCAGAAGAGGGAGGTACTCTCGAACCCAGCGTTTCCAAAATAAGTCGGCAATGTACTGGATCTGTCTCCAGCGACGTCTGGTATAAAAACCTTCTTTCACGAACAAACCTGGAGGTAAAACATGCTGCACCTTAAGCTGCAGTATATGATTAGGCGTTAACAGCTCCAAGTCATTTGGGTTATCAGAAACAGTCGTGAGTGGACGGCTATTGAGAATGGCCTCAACCTCACACATTACTGTTTGAAGGCCTTCATCATCCAGATACTGCTGGCTGGTGACTGACCGTAACATCATTTTGATCATGCGAATCAACCTCTCCCATATCCCTCCATAATGGGCACCATGGGGAGGGTTAAATGTCCATTTCACTCCCTTTTGGAGCAGACTTTTTTCAATTTGTTGCATGTTCCAAGATTTCAAGGACTCTTTTAGTTCCTTTTCAGTTGCAACAAAGTTTGTTCCATTATCTGACCGCAACTCGGACACTGGTCCTCTTCTGGCAATGAAACGTCTGAATGCATGAATGCAAGAGTCAGTATCAAGTGAATGTGCAACCTCCAAGTGTATAGCACGGCTGGTAAGACATGTGAAAATCACGCCGTACCGTTTTACAATGCTGCGACCTCGTTTTACCTCTAATGGCCCAAAATAATCGACCCCTACATGCGTGAAGGGTGGAAGGTCAGGGGTCAACCTGTCAACTGGCAAGTCTGACATTTTTTGTTCACCTGCACTCAACTTGATTCTTCTACACCTGGTGCATTCATAAACTACCTTTCTGGCCAAAGTGTTGGCGCAAGGAATCCAATATCTTTGTCTGAGTTTGGAGAGCATGAAATTTCTTCCACTGTGTCCAACTTCTTGATGGATGTGCTGAAGTAAGAGTTTGGAAACGTGATGGTCCTTAGGGAGAATAGCAGGGTGTTTCTGCTCAGTGGGCATTGCCATTTTACTCAGACGTCCACCAACCCTTAAGATACCATTGGCCAGAAGAGGATTTAGCCTGTAGATGGAGCTGTTTCTGTTTATATTTTGCATGCCTTTCTGCAAACAGGCCCTTTCTTGTGGGAATCCCTGCCTTTGGCAAAACTGTAAGATTGCGACCTCAGCATCCTCTAGATCACTGATTGATAGTACATATGGACCTGTCTTTTCATGTTTTCCTTTTCTTGTGGTCATGATATGTCTGTTTAGATCTTTCTTGCCATTCTTAAGTAATTTCAACAGAACAGACTTGAACCTCAGGAACCATGCCACAGCTTTCTTAAGCCCCATCCAAGTTGAGAAATAATTCATGAGGTAAGTAGTGGCATCACAGTTTTCCTTCACAGCAACATTGACAGTGACAACTCCTTTTCTTAATCTGGAGACAGAATGGGTTCAGATGGAAGCTCTGGCCAGCAATGAGATGGTTCCTTCAGAAAGTCTGGCCCACTGATCCATGTTGTTCTTTTCAAGAATATGTTGACATGTAGTCCCCGGGAGGCGTAATCGGCGGGATTGAGTTTTGTGGCTATATACTTCCATTGGGAGACATCTGACCCACTTCTGATGACATTAACACGGTTTGCCACAAAGGTTAGGAATCTTCTGCTTTCATTCCGGATGTACCTTAGAACAGTCATGCTATCTGTCCAAAACAGAGACTTTTCCAATTCCATATGCAACTCCTCAGATAGCATCTTGTCCATTCGTACGGCCAAAACTGCAGCAGTGAGCTCCATTCGTGGTGTGGTCATCAGTTTTAAGGGAGCAACTCTGGCCTTTCCCATTATAAAGGTGGCGTGGACCTTTTTGCTGCCAGTCAGTCTAAGATAGGTAACTGTTCCATACCCAAGGTCACTCGCATCACAGAAGTGGTGCATCTGTGCTGTTTTGACATCTCCAAAGTTGTTTGGTACAAGGCATTGGTTGACCTTGAACTCCCTCACTCTTGGAAGATCTTGCCACCATTGCTTCCAGGCTTGAGCCTGGACCTCTGGCAATTCTTCATCCCTTCCAATGTTCTGCTTGCACAACTCTTGCAAGATGTGTTTTGCCGGAAAGGTGAGAGGTGCAAGGAATCCAAGTGGGTCATATATAGAACTGACCATAGACAGAATCCCACGTCTGGTGCATGGACGCTCCTTTATGTTCACCTGGAATGTGAAAGTGTCTTCCTTAACACACCACTGCACACAGAGAGCTCTTTCCACTGGCAAATCTTCTATGTCAAGGTCAAGATTCTTTATGTCCTTGGCCCTCTCAGGTTCTGGAATGGAGGCCAATACAGCTCTGTTGTTTCTAATCCATTTGGTCAATTTAAAGCCTCCAGTTGCACAGAGTAATTTCAGCTCTTTACAAAGTCTAATGGCATGGCCCTCTGTGTCCACCACCTTCAACAAATCATCCACATAGAAGTTGTTCTTGACTGTGCTAGTTGCATCAGCTGAGAAGCACCCCTTGTTATCCTCAGCTGTCCTCTTTAAAGCATAACTTGCACAGCTAGCTGATGATGTTGCGCCAAAAAGATGTACGATCATCCTGTACTCTTTCAGTGGCTGACTAACGTCCCCATTTGGCCACCAAAGGAAGCGCAAAAAATTCACATGATGAGATGGGACCTTTACTTGATGGTACATTTTCTCCACATCAGCCATGATAGCGATGTTGTCAAGACGAAAACGGACTAAGACCCCAATTAAGCTGTTTGTAAGATTGGGACCTTGAATGAGTTCATTGTTCAGTGAGGCACCCTGATAAGCTGCAGAGCAGTCAAATACCACACGCAAGCTCCCCTTCCTTGGGTGAAACACACCATTTTCCATTTTCCTGCATCAACTGGTCTTGGGGTACAAGTTCAGCATGTCCGCATGATAGGACCTTTTCCATAAATGCCCTATACTCATTATGAAAGTCACGATTCCTTTGAAACTTTCTTTTTAAAGACAATGCTCGTTGCTCTGCCATGTGACGGTTGTTTGGCATCATAGGATTATCCTTCTTGAATGGCAAAGGCAATTGATAATGTCCATCCACTAATTCAACAGAGCTGTCTATTATCTGCATGAATTTGTGGTCTTCCACCGACATTTGTTTCTTTTCCTCAAAACACTTTTCTGGGAAATCATGGTTGTATTGCTGAATCAAAAGTTCACTCAGGTTATCAACAGAAATCAGATGTGCATGAATATATTTCTGACCTTGCTTGTTGATGCATGCATCCTCATTGTGGAGAAGTCCATTCACCACCCATCCTAGCAGTGTTTTAACAGCAAAGGGTCCATTACCCTGGCTATTGATAATTCTCCAAGGTTCCATCAATTTGGGTGCATTAATCCCAATCAGAAGGTCAATCCCAGCATTAATGTTGGGAATATCAACATCTTGAAGATAGGGCCATTTTCGAATATCTTCTCGTCTGGGGATATGTTCCCTGTTGACTGTAATTTCCTGCTGAGTGTAAACTTCAGGTAATTTTATGAATTCCTTTCCTTCCAAGCTACACACTTCCAGGCCCTTGACTACCAGACTGTTAACAGATTTCTTTTGCCCCATAGTGCGCAGAAGTATTTGCTGATGTTTCCCATTAGCATTCAAGTTCCTCCTAAGTTGTTCTGTGCAAAATGTTTCGGAACTCCCTGGGTCAAGGAAAGCATATGTCTGAACTACGTGATTTGAATTACTCATTTTGACTTGAACTGGTATTATTGCAAGTGTACAATGTTTATCACTACATTCAAGTGCCTCTCTTTTCAGTGAAACCAACCCACTGCTCACTGCCCTTTTGTGTGTAGGACCTGCATTACCCTACTCTTTCATTACATTTTGAGGTATATGCAAGATACTGGGATGTAATTTTGAACAAATTGAACAGGTTTGTCTATTTTTGCAAGTCAAACTCATGTGTCCTTTAGCAAGACAACCAAAGCAGACACCTTTAGTCTTTAGCAGCTCAACTCGAGCGTTGTGAGACTTCTTCATCAGCTCTTGACATGACACAATCTCATGCTCACCATTACAGGCAGGACAGAGTTTTGATGAACTGTTTTTGGGCACATTTGATACTTGCATTGTGCTCTCTGTGTTGTTCTTTGGTGCAACCGATACTGTTGTGGCAAAACTGCTCCCTCTGCTCTTCTGCATGGAACTCATTGGCTTGCTACTGTTAGCGGCTGTTTTTGGTGGCCTTCTGTTTGAGGAGCCGTCTTGGAGGTTACCAAAGACTGGGTCTTGTAGAATCCTGGCCTGCCTTTCCAGGAAGAAGACAAGATCGGCAAACGTGGCTCTTGTTCCTGTTCGTTCCCTGATGTCAAAAGCATGTGATCTCCATTTTTCTTTCACTTTGTAAGGCACCTTGGAGATTAGAAGCCTCAGGTTTAATGGAAGGTTCAGCTCATCCATGTACCTTAAGGTGCGCATTACATTACAGCATCCACGGAGGAAAAGAGCATAACTGTACAGAGCTTCTCCATTGTCTGATGGGATATTATTCCAATTTAAGGCTTTATCCATATAAGCATTAGTAATTTTATATTCATCTCCAAAATGAAGTTCCAATAGCCGTTTTGCCTCTGCATACCCTCTATCTGCATCCATATGAAGGCAACTTCTGACCAGCTCTTTAGGTTGGCCAGAGGTGTACTGTTCAAGGTAATACAGTCTGTCTTGGCTATTGCTGGTGTTTCTCTCAATACAGTGTTCGAATGCCTGCATAAATGGTCTGAAGTTCAGAGGTTCACCACTAAACATGGGTAGATGCCTAGTTGGAAGTGAAGTCATTTTCTGTTGCTGTGCAATAAGATCAACAACAGCACCCAGGTTGCTGGTATCTGAGCTTAAAGGAGCATATGGAAAGGAAGTACCTGCAGCTGCTTGACTGGTCGGATTCAATTGTAAGGTCTGAACAGGCCTTTGTGACCTCCATGGTCTTGTATCCTGTGTTAAAACCTTTTGCAATGGTGTTTTGGGAACAGTAGAGATTCTGGCATATTCCACTGGTGAGGATTCTGGATGAACATGTTCCTTGATTCTGTCATAATTGCTCTCCAGATACGCATTCATGCCATCTCCTGGCAATTCTGAAACTTCTGTCAATATGAGTTTAGAGTTCATAGATTCAGCATCAATGCTCTGTAACACTCGCACTTTTGCATTAGCTGCAGCCAACTCTGTTTCAAGTTCAACTCTTTCCATTGTATTTTGCACTTTAATTCTTTCCATTTCCAAGGCGTGTTTTTCTTCAGTCCTTCAGTACGTTGCAATAGAGCTGCCTTTTCAGCTTCAGCTTTTAAACGGGCGGAAGACACTGACGAAGATTTTGAGGCAACACTGGCACCAGAACGTGAATGTTCTACTTTACTGGCACGTGCTGCCACAATGGATATACTGTCTAGAGGAGACACCACAATTTGGGGTTCATAGCTTTGAGCATTCTTCCACATTTCTACCTCATTCAAAAATGTTTCAAAGGTTTGCATCTTTGGTTGGTACCAATCATCATTGTCACTTTTCTTTTCCTTTTCCTCATACAGCACTTGCACAGATTGATGCGCATCTTTAAATTCATCCAATGCCACATGGAGATGTTCAATGCCTGTGTCAACGGCTTCAATATCTCCACCTTTCAATAATTCCTTTAATTCATTCATTTTACATGTACACACGCCAAGTTTTCCTCTGCGCGTTGCGCAAAGCTCTTTAAGTTTGTCATCAGCCATATTTTAGCTTTTTTGAGAACAACAACAAAAAGATTCATTTAAGCTTTCATATGCGTGAACAAAAAATCATTGACCGCTCCAGTAGCAAATCCAGTAATAAACGATAATGCACTCCAATAGTGAACTTGAAAGGTAAATTCTCAAAAGATCCAAAACTTTGTCAACTCCAAAGTATCAAAAAAAAAAAAAAAAAAAAACTTTTACGCTTCAATATCAGTCAAACAAATGCTTCCATGGGTTCCAAACAATTTGATTGTGAAGCAGTGTAAACGATTGCAAAGTTCTTTACTTAATGTAGTGGCGGACCACTCTTAGCTGGGATGTATTGCTTAGCTTCTTTGACAAGCTATCCAACACAGAGAAACTTAAATTGTACCTTTTTTGAGGTGGATGAGATCGGATTCCAGCAGATAGGTAAACAGGGCAGGTAAGCAGAGCAAGGCAGGCAGCAGGCAGGTAAGTAGGTTGGTTCAGACAAAGCATGGACTCCAGTAATCCAACAAACGATTGGTAAGTGGTTGAAAAATGGTGGTCAAAAAAGGCACAACTTAATATCAAAAATAATGTCCAAATAGTGTTCCAATAGTGTTTCAATAGCATTTCAATAGCATTGTAAAGAACTGTATGCTTAATACGTTCCAACAGCTTCCTTGTTCTTTTGTTTTTAGAAAGGTGAGAGGCGGCCATCTTTAACTTAAAACATTCTCACCAACCGTCAAACTAAAAGTCCCTACAAAATAAAGGACCCTAAATCTAACAAAATATACCAGTGCTCCAATAGCACAAAAATTTAGATTAAACTCAAAATGGCTCCTACATCCAGCTTCAACGAGTTTCTGAATCTCTTGCTCATAAATAAGCGCACGATCTGGATCCTTAGCCAGCTGTCTTTCCAGTCGACGCAAAGCTGGCATTACTGCCTCGGATGGTACTTTAATTACTGGTGCATTCTTAGCTCGCAGTAAAGGAGTCACATATCTTCTAATTCCATTAATTTCTTCACACTTTGTTTCCCGTTCCAAGAACTCAAGAGCTTCCTTATCTTCCTTAGAACGCAGGGCATGCTTCGGAGTTGGAGAGAAAGGAAGTACATCAACTTTCCATAATTTCTCCACATCCTGGTGCAACTGATCCATGGACAGTGAAGCTTGGAAGAAACACTGCGTGATTGAATTAGTCTTCTCACCTAAAGAAGTCGGTCCCTGCAATGTTCACCCCAGGCGAGTATGTAAAGCAGCTGGACTTCCAGGAGGACCGAAATGTAAGAACAAAGAAGATGAGGATAATCAGCTCCCACTAATAACAGAGGTTTCACCTTCTGAAACTCTTCCAGAGGGATGCCTCTTAGATGTTGATAGCGTCGCTGGAGCATCTGCACTGGGTAAGTCTGCTCAGGTAGATCAAGCATTTGAGCTGTAAAAGCTCCTCGTATTTGGTATTTACTCTACTTATGATCAGCTGACGAAATTGAAAAGGAAACATTTGCACCTTCAATTGTCTCTGAGCCTTGCCGGATGGTTCGAATAACCAATGACTCTGCCGCCCCATGAAGACCTAAAAATTCTGCCGCAGAAGACATAAGCATGGTTCTTTCTGAACCGTCATCTAATATGGCATACGTCTTTCCTTGATGGCTCAGAACTACCTTCACAATTTTCAAAAGAACAGAGTTAAGACCACTTGGTCTGCTCAAATAATATATCCCAGAATCAGGTTTGTGTACATTCACATCATGCAATATTCCTAGGTGACGATTCTGACATTTTGGACATTTTCTTTGCAGGTCACAACTAAACGCTCTATGGGCCCAACCACATCTCCAACAACGATTGTTATCAGCAATCCACTTCCGTTTTGCTGCTGTATCAAGATTCTGGAATTCAGAACATTGACTAAGATGATGATCAGTATGACAACAGTAGGTACAAGATGGTTTACGGCCCTCATTCCTTTCCTGTGATCTAATAATTTCAGTTTTCCTTTTCTGAGTGGGTACATTTACTTCTGGACTTACCCTATGAAGGAAAGCAGCTGACTGAAATTGGGACTTGGTAGGCCTCCCTTCTCTTATCTGGGACTTCACACCCTTTGATTGTTCAAATACTTGGACAGCTAGATTCTGACATTCTGATTCCTCTTCCAACCAAACAGAGAAACTAACCAAGTCATAGGGCTCATCTGGTCGAGTAGTTTTAGCATATCTTGCAAAACTAGCGACCTGCTGGGCTGGAAGCTTACTAAGCAATTGATGGACATGTGATGCGCAGAATAACTCTTTTGCTCCTTCATGATCCCAGGACTGAAGCATGCCAACAAGAGCTTGAACTCGTAGAGCAAATTGACTAAACCCATCGGGATCTCCTGATCGTACAGCTGACAAGTTCTTAATAGCAGCAATCTCCCGAAGCACCAACTGATGGGGTTGGCCATACCATTTCTGGAGAGCCTTCAAAGCAGTAGTGTAAGGCTGAGAATGATAGGCATAAGCCAAGGCTAAATGTCGGGCTGCATCAAACTTCAAATGATCCAGAAGAATGTGATACTTATATTGCTCAGTTTCCTCTAAGGGCATCAAATTCTTCAAAGCCATGTTCAACATGGCAAACTCATAGGGGTCATCACTCTTCAAATACGGAAATGAAAGTCTTTAAATAAGGGCTGACCTTGAGGGCTGTGAAGCAGGCATCTTTGTCTGAGGCACCGTCACTGCTGTCGGAATGGGCCTACACTGATCAAGTACCATCTGTTGTACTCCAGTTGGAGGAAGTGCAGATGTTTGATATCTCTAAGCAATGATATCTCTGGAGGTGAAAGGATTCGAGATAGACATAGTGGAAGGATTAGCTTGCTGCTCCCTTACTGTTCCAGTTTGATGTTGCAAGGAAATTTGATGAGGATTACCAAGATATGCATAGGGATGTCCAACTAATATATCTCTTGGATGCAATGTTGCAGCTCTCAATGGATCACAATTAAGTGAAGTGTATTGGCCAAGAGATGGATACGACACTGGATAAGGAAAATCAGGCAGGTTTGGATGCCTTAGTCCTCCACTTGGATAGAGGGGGGGCGGCAGCCAACTTGGAGGCATCCATGGATTCCCAGGCATAAGGAACACATTTCCCTGCATTTGATCAGCTGGAAAAAGGCTTTGATCCCTTCCTACTTGTTGATCACTGGAATCAAACCCTGAATTAATTTGATGACTGACTGAAGATAGCCATGGTAGACCATTACGTTGCTGAGTCAAACCTGCACCCATTACATCAGGATCCACAGCAGATTGGAACCTAAGGTTGTCTATGGGACGAAAGGAAGGTCTAATAGGGGTACATGGATTAGAAAGCTGTGGTGGTATCTCTGTAGCAATAGGTACGGATAAAATAGGCATTGGAGAGACAAGCGGCACATCCTGAGACGGAGGCATGGTAATTGGTTCACTAAACTTTGGTGGCATAGAAGACACATTTCCCTGCTTAATTCCATGTTGACGTATACGTTCACTCAACTCATCCACCATAGGATTTCCGAGGTTTACCTCATGTTGTTGGTTCAGTTGGGTTGGAACAAAGGACTCTTCATTCGAACTGCATTCAGAGCTAGTAGAAGATGAAGATCTTTTCCTTTGCATATCCTTCATCATTTGTCCCATATCCAACAACATTCCCTTCATCTGCTTAATCTCCTCAGATAAAGACTTCACCTCGTTTTGAGTTGCAGTAATGGAAACTCCTTGTGATGTAACCTGCTGACTCAAATCCTCTGGCTCTTGTGCCAGTTGCCCTCTTGGATGAATCGAAAGATTTGACTGAGCCATCACATAATCTTGCTGCCATCTTGGAGGCTTTACAATCCTAGATGAACGTTTAGGTCTTACACAGTCATCCTCAGTATCCATTCTAGCAGCCTATTCCGGCTCGAATGACCATGTACAAAATTGAAAGGATTTTTAGGCTGGTTTGGCTATTGCTACCGGAATGGTGAATCCATTAAAACTCATTCAGTCGTCAATCTCATGTTTCCAGTTTATTTCTCAACATGTAGGAGTAGACATTTCTTTGATACCAAGTGCTGGTAATTGTTGGTTTCTGATAACCCATAAACAAATAGAAACAATATAACATTAACACAAATCATACATAAATAAATCAACTTGAACAAATCAAGTAAATGAATCAAGTAAACAAATCTAGGAAGATGGCGGCGCGATCGATCGCTGCGGCTGCTCCGGGTCCCAAAGACGGTGCTTTTATGTCGTTTAATGTCGCCTGTTCGTCTCCAAATAGTGTCAGTTTACCGCTAACTCTTAAGGAAATCACCCCAGAATTCATCTATGATCGCCAAAGTCTTTTGGATATCAGCAACGCATACGAACATCGCAGGCGGCTACTGAGAAGCTACGAGGCCTTTGTTTACTGCTGGAGCCGGACTTCGAGACCGCGGCCTCGCCTACTGACGCTACCCGCACAAGGCAGCGTCGCAAGCGGTGTGAGAGAGGACGGAAGCGTGGTAAGCGCGGAGGTATACGAGCTAGGCTAAGAGCTAACCCCTCAAGGCCGGCTCTTCCAACACTCATGCTCTCAAACGTTCGCTATCTGGAAAACAAACTGGACTTAATTCAACTCAGTCGATCTACACAGCATGAGGCAAGGGACTGTTGCGTGTTTGTTTTCACCGAAACATGGCTAAACGACAACATCCCGGACTCCGCCATTCAATTGCACGGGCTAACCAACTTCTGAGCGGACAGAGATTCATCACTGTCTGGTAAGACACGCGGAGGTGGCTTGTGTGTGTATATCAACAAAGACTGGTGTAACAATGCTGCGGTATTATCAAAACACTGTTCATCGCTGGTGGAGTTTATGGTTGTGAAGTGTCGACCGTTCTATCTGCCGCGGGAGTTCACGGCCATTGTTATCGTTGCGGTTTACATCCCCCCGTGTGCAAACGCTAAGGACGCGCTTCGTGAACTGTATAGCGCCATCAGTGAACAACAAACAAAAAACCCAGACGGCTTTTTCATCATAGCCGGTGACTTCAACCACGCAAACTTAAAGACAGTTTTGCCAAAGTTCTACCAACATGTGAACTTGGCAACAAGGGGAAACAACACACTGGACTTTGTTTACACAACAGTTAAGAATGCTTACAAGGCTGAACCCCGCCCCCACCTCGGGTACTCCGACCACATCACTGTTATGCTAATCCCAGCATATAGACCACTTCTCAAACTCACCAAACCGGTTGAAAAGCAGATCACAGTATGGCCAGACAATGCCACCTCAGCACTGCAGGACTGCTTCCAGGACACAGACTGGAGCATGTTTAAAGAGGCAGCCACCTACAACAACCACACAGACCTGAATGAGTACACTGAAACTGTGACTGCTTACATCAAAAAGTGCACTGATGATGTGACAGTCACCAAGACCATCACCACACGTGCAAACCAGAAGCCATGGATGACAGCAGAGGTTCGTGGGCTGCTAAAGACCAGAGATGAAGCATTCAGATCAGGAGATAAAGCAGCCCTCAAAACAGCAAGAGCCAATCTGTCCTGTGGCATCAAAAAAGCAAAACGGTCATATGCCCAAAAAATCAACAACCACTTCACAGACAGCAGAGACACACGGAGCCTGTGGCAAGCCATTCAGACCATCACTGACTACAAGCCCCCGCCACAGGCCTGTGATGAGGACACATCCCTCCCCGATGCACTCAACCACTTTTATTCACGGTTTGAAATGCAGAATGACACACCTGCACAAAAACTGCCCACACCTCCCAACGACCGGGCGCTCTGTCTGTCTCCAGCCGACGTAAGGAAGACCCTATCTAGGATTAACCCACGCAAGGCTGCGGGTCCTGACAACATACCTGGCCGTGTTCTGAGAGACTGTGCTGCACAGCTGACAGATGTCCTAACAGATATCTTCAACACCTCGCTGAGCCACATCTGGCTGAATGGTGTGGCACAAACAATCTGTCCCTCAATGTGGAGAAGACAAAGGTGGTTGTGATGGACTTCAGAAGAAACTCCGTTGACCACCCCCCACTGACCATCGACAGCTCGACTGTGGAGAGAGTCAGCAGCACTAAATTCCTGGGGGTGCACATCACAGAGGATCTCACCTGGACCACCAACACCATGTCACTCTCCAAAAAGGCACAACAGCGTCTACACCTTCTCCGCCGTCTGAAAAGAGCAAGTCTCCCTCCACCCATCCTCACCACATTCTACAGAGGCACCATTGAGAGTGTGCTGACCAGCAGCATCACTGTCTGGTACGGGAACTGCAGTGCTGCTGACCGCAAGACCCTCCAGCGGACAGTGAACACAGCTGCAAAGATCATCGGTGCCCCTCTCCCCTCCATCCTGGACATCTTCCTTACACGATGCTCCAGCAAAACCAACAGCATCGTGAAGGACTCCACCCATCCCTCCCACAGTCTCTTCCAGCTCCTACCATCAGGAAGACGGTACCGGAGCATCAGAGCCCGCTCCGCCAGACTGCTCAACAGCAGCTTTTTCCCCCAGGCTGTGAGAGCCCTGAACTCAAACCACCCCGCCCCCCTCTGAAACCCCATGCAAACCCCTACCTCCTGAAACATGGACCACCCCACCCCCCACCCCAAACCTTACCAAACCAAAGAAAAACTGTATGGAACTTTCATTTTTTTTTTTTTTTAAGTTGAGCCAACTTAAAATAAGAATAATAAGTTGAGAGAACTCAGTTCAAAGTCTGCTAAAAGCTGGTTGCCTTAAAATTTTTTAAAATTTTTTTGTACGTGTGCGAATCAGCGCGATTGTGCATGAACCTCACAATACCGCTTCTGCGTATGCGCCAAAATTCAAACACACACACACACCCGCGCTAACGGCAGAGTCTGAGCGATGGCTGCAGCTAAACACAGTTGTCTACGTTAAAATGTTTTTCTTAGCAAGTGGAAGGAAAACGAATGTGCCAGCATAAAGTTTATACGACAATGATTTTATTGACGGGCACGAAGACAGACCAACATCGCTGAGTGGAGCACTGGATGAAATGCCCTTGAATGAGCTGCAGCGGTGCAGGTAATTTACACTGATTTACTCCACGCTTTATTAAAATTCATATGCTAATATTACATAGGAACTAAGTGTTTTATGATTGTTTTGGACTGAAAGAGCCTCTGTCCCTATACAGATCAGTTTCAAATTTCCCTGTCAGTGTTTTAAATATGATGTTATGGTTAACGTTGCAGCTGCATTGATGTGTTTTGCCATTTGCTCGCGTTAAAGTTAATTTGAACTATACTAAGTTACTGGATAGAGTTACTGTAAGCTCATTGTTTTCACTGGATAAGCAATTGTCACAGAATAGCCCGTCGTCACCTTCACTGATCACTTCCACCTGCACATCATTAATAATCATGCTTACCTGATCCTCGTCACCATCATCATTCTGAACTGGATAAAAGCACTCACCTCAGTCACCGCATTTGTCCGATCTTGAAGTTACCACACTGCAAAGCCTGTTGTTACTACTACAAGGACCGACGTTGTACGAAGCATCAAGCTGAGTATACTACCTGAAATACCTACCTGTTATACTTACCCTCTGCCTTGTTCCTCTTCAGCTTCTCCGCGATCAGATTCCTGTGGCTGGCTTGGACAACCGCTACTCCCTATCGCCCTGGCTTTCCTGTTCACCCAGGACCTGCCAAAACAAAGAGACTATATCAGAATCACTGCATACTTGTCACATCCTCTCCACGAAGGGATACTCACCTGTGTTGAAGACTTTCACCTTTGCTGTGTGCAATCCACGTCTGTAATAAATGCACTGATTATTTCACTTACCTCTGTGTCCTGCAGTTCCGTTACAGCAATGCAACATTTGAAAATTAATTAAAGCTCTCTGAAAAAAGTAATGGAGCAAAATTACGTTATAATGTTTATCTCTGAGATGTAGTCTAGTCTATAAAGTTGCACAAACTCAAACACATTGAATTCATACAGTACTGTCCTTGGTTATGTTACACCAAGTACATTGACATGTCAGAGACATGTCTGTGATGAGTGCATAAGCACATACATGTGCATATTACATAAAGGTACAGTACAATAAAAGATGTGACTTTGGGTTTTTGAAAATATGGTTAACCTACGGTAGTCAATTTTGTTCATATCTTTGCTGATAATTATGCTTTTCCTGTTTGTGTCCCTTGAAAAGGTAATCAGTCCAGAATTTCTCAGAAAATAGAAGTGGAGGCTGAACCTGCAAATTGTGGATGGCAGTGATGTGAATGATGGAGCATCTACCCAGAAAAGGTCACATATTTTACTGAAACCAAAACTAACATCTGCAATATACTGTACATGTAAACAAATCAATTACCCTTTTTAATTTCTTTTCTCCAGGCCAAAACGATGCCCTCATTCGTTATTATAAAACGTCTACTGTTTATTTCATTGTTGCTAAATAGCAAACGAAATTGTAACCTTAGTTGTGAACTCTGTCATTGAAAACTTGGGTTAATATAGTATAATTCTTCATGTCTCTAGAGGCATTTTATTTGCATGGGCATGTAGGCTGTGCTTTGTTGCTGTTCTGTCTTGTCCTTAAGAAGGTGGAGCTCAGATCAAGTGGTATCTGGGAATATTTTACAACTACAACTTATAATTATTACATAATTAGTATTATACAGTCTTTTAAATAATCTTTTAAATTTTAAATAAAACCTTTTAAAATCTTTTAAATAATTTTGTTTTAATACTCAATATACACTACTCACACAAAGTTATTTATGGAAAATGTAAAACGTTTACGCTACAGTGAAATTATATCATGAAAGTAGGGCATTTAAGTAGAAGCATGCAGTGGTAATTTCTTCATCTCAAACAAATGGTGGTGGCTATACCACAACAAACATATCAATGTCTCAATAACTTGTCACGTGTCCTTGAGCATCAATTACAGTTTGACAACGATGTCTCATGCTGTTCACAAGTCGACTTATTGTATGCTGAGGCATGGCATCCCACTCTTCTTGAAGGGCTGTCCTCAGGTCACTGAGGTTCTGGGGTGCAGGGTTTTGACCCTCTGCACGACGACTCGGCTGATCCCACAGGTTTTTTTATGGGATTCAGGTCTGGAGAAAGTGCAGTCCACTTGAGGTAGCCCAGCCTCCAGCAGCCGCTCCCTGATGATGTGACCTCAATGAGCTGGGTTATTGTCATACAGAATACAGAACTGCCCTACACCTTGTGAATGGTAGTGACAAGCCAATACTACCTAAATAACATCATTAATCCAGTCATTGTGCCTCTGCATGAGCAACACAGGCCTGATTTAAACTTCATGGACGACAATGCCCCAGCTCATCGAGGTTGCATCATCAGGGAACGGCTGCTGGAGGCTGGAGTACCTCAAATGGAGTGGCCTGCACGTTTTCTACACCTGAATCCCATAGAAAACCTCGTAGAAAAAGTCGTCGTGCAGAGGGTCGTAACCCCGCACCCCAGAACCTCAGTGACCTGAGGGCAGCCCTTCAAGAAGAGTGGGATGCCATGCCTCATGCCACATTTTTTGTTGTGGTATACCCACCACTGTTTTTAGCTTTTGTTTCAATAAATACTTTGAGATGAAAAATATTACCACTCCATGCTTCTTCTTAAATGCCCTACTTTTATATAATATCACTGTAGCATGAACTTTTTACATTTTTCATAAATTTCAGCTGAAAGTCAAATATCCCTAACTTTTTGTGAGTAGTGTATTTCTCATATGTAGTTAACACTTTAAGACATAGGCACAGTTCTAATTTAAAAGCAAAATTAAACTGGTACAGTGTTGGATTGCAAGACTTAAACAGATTAAATGTATATATTTTAACACCATATTGACTAAAATCAAGTTTAGTTTACTGTACGACCCAACACTACCAAAGTTAAAAATTGTTTTTAAATGTTGAGCACTTCCTGAATTACATATAGGGTTCAGACAATTAGATTTTTTATATTATACATTTAAGTGTAAATGTAATTCTGGGCCTAGTAAATCAATTTATTGTTATTATATTATAAAAACCTAACTTTTACTAATTTCTTCCAGATGCAGTGATCCAGAAATTTCTTCACCGGGGGCCTCTTCGGGATGGCAATAAACCAAAAACTACCCAAGCTGTGGGAATACAAATCTGTAGACCTTTAGCTGAACCACTACAATTGGTTGATGTTCTGTTTCTTATGCCTGTTCAGTGTTTTGATCAGTTATACAGGTCCTTCTCAAAAAATTAGCATATTGTGATAAAGTTCATTATTTTCTGTAATGTACTGATAAACATTAGACTTTCATATATTTTAGATTCATTACAACACAACTGAAGTAGTTCAAGCCTTTTATTGTTTTAATATTGATGATTTTGGCATACAGCTCATGAAAACTCAAAATTCCTATCTCAAAAAATTAGCATATCATGAAAAGGTTCTCTAAACGAGCTATTAACCTAATCATCTGAATCAACTAATTAACTCTAAACACCTGCAAAAGATTCCTGAGGCTTTTAAAAACTCCCAGCCTGGTTCATTACTCAAAACCGCAATCATGGGTAAGACTGCCGACCTGACTGCTGTCCAGAAGGCCATCATTGACACCCTCAAGCAAGAGGGTAAGACACAGAAAGACATTTCTGAACGAATAGGCTGTTCCCAGAGTGCTGTATCAAGGCACCTCAGTGGGAAGTCTGTGGGAAGGAAAAAGTGTGGCAGAAAACGCAGCACAACGAGAAGAGGTGACCGGACCCTGAGGAAGATTGTGGAGAAGGACCGATTCCAGACCTTGGGGGACCTGCGGAAGCAGTGGACTGAGTCTGGAGTAGAAACATCCAGAGCCACCGTGTACAGGCGTGTGCAGGAAATGGGCTACAGGTGCCGCATTCCCCAGGTCAAGCCACTTTTGAACCAGAAACAGCAGCAGAAGCGCCTGACCTGGGCTACAGAGAAGCAGCACTGGACTGTTGCTCAGTGGTCCAAAGTACTTTTTTCGGATGAAAGCAAATTTTGCATGTCATTCGGAAATCAAGGTGCAAGAGTCTGGAGGAAGACTGGGGAGAGGGAAATGCCAAAATGCCTGAAGTCCAGTGTCAAGTACCCACAGTCAGTGATGCTGGTGTTGGTCCACTGTGTTTTATCAAGGGCAGGGTCAATGCAGCTAGCTATCAGGAGATTTTGGAGCACTTCATGCTTCCATCTGCTGAAAAGCTATATGGAGATGAAGATTTCATTTTTCAGCACGACCTGGCACCTGCTCACAGTGCCAAAACCACTGGTAAATGGTTTACTGACCATGGTATTACTGTGCTCAATTGGCCTGCCAACTCTCCTGACCTGAACCCCATAGAGAATCTGTGGGATATTGTGAAGAGAAAGTTGAGAGACGCAAGACCCAACACTCTGGATGAGCTTAAGGCCGCTATCGAAGCATCCTGGGCCTCCATAACACCTCAGCAGTGCCACGGGCTGATTGCCTCCATGCCACGCCGCATTGAAGCAGTCATTTCTGCAAAAGGATTCCCGACCAAGTATTGAGTGCATAACTGAACATAATTATTTGAAGGTTGACTTTTTTTGTATTAAAAACACTTTTCTTTTATTGGTCGGATGAAATATGCTAATTTTTTGAGATAGGAATTTTGGGTTTTCATGAGCTGTATGCCAAAATCATCAATATTAAAACAATAAAAGGCTTGAACTACTTCAGTTGTGTTGTAATGAATCTAAAATATATGAAAGTCTAATGTTTATCAGTACATTACAGAAAATAATGAACTTTATCACAATATGCTAATTTTTTGAGAAGGACCTGTATATGTAAATGTTTCTTTTTTTTTTTTCTTTTTGATTGTGCAGCTCAATAAGATTGTTTAATTTGTTAAAGATTGTTCTAATTAAATAAAGACTTGGAATAGATGTTACTTTTTGTAGCTTATTGCACCATTTAACATTTTAGGCTTAAGGCATGAAATATGCAATGCACTGCAACTTTGTAGATGCATACAACCTGTATTTCACGAGTTCGCCCTTGCGTATAATGAACAGAGTTTAAGGTTTATGCGTATTTGGCGTGCTGTCCGGGGAGAGGGCTCCGAGCTCTGTGAATTACTCCCGAACCCGGGGCACTCCTCCTGTCCGGGGAGAGGGGTCCGAGCTCGGCATTTAGCCCGGACCCAGAGCGCTCCCCCCCGAGCTCCTCCCCACGCTGGGGTAGGAGCGGGCTGATGGTGAGGAGTTGGGGTGGAGGTGGGATGCTGAAAACTGTAGAGAGAATGAAGGTAAGATGGCTTGGTCTATTTATAGAAGTTCTCTCTCGGCTGATGGGATAGACTGAGTGATTGCTGATGGTGAATTGGCCGTGTTAATTATCCGCGCGTGCTCCTCCCGAAATTTGTTAATAAAACATCACTAAAAGGTTGTGGTGATGTCGGTGGTGATGGCGCAGTGGATAAGACACATGCCTTTGGTGTGAGAGACCCGGGTTCGAATCCGGTGTGAGACACCAATGTGTCCCTGAGCAAGACACTTAACCCCCTAGTTGCTCCAGAGGCGTGCGACCTCTGACATATATAGCAATTGTAAGTCGCTTTGGATAAAAGCGTCAGCTAAATGAATAAATGTAAATTAAAAGATAATTTTAAAGATCAAAGATCACATATTAAAAGATCAAATATATGAAACCATATATTTCATAATTAAATGATTGTCATATATAAGTGACACGTCACATATATGTAAATAATTTGTATGCATATATGTCCAATTTGTATATAACGCATAATTACAAAAGACATATATCTCACATATATTAATAATTATATACATTCCATATATGGCAATAAATGTATTATACATACATAAACATATATTTTTGTATTTGGTAGACTTATATGTCAATATATGAAATTGGGGGTATTTCGTATATGCACATATATTACATTTCCGTATGGCAAAGTTTGATGTCAAATTTGTGACGCAAGAAATGGTGAATCAAGTCATGTTAAAAAATATTCTTCACTTGAACAAAATCAGTTACTTTAGATCTTCTGTATGTTTTGAGTTACAGGCAAGCAACACAATAAGTGTTTTCCCATTTTTAACAGCCAGCATTGGTATGCAATGCAACAAAGATTTCCAAAGTCAAAAGAATTCACTAACAGACTTTCCAATCAGATTTATTATGTATAAATGTTAAGTTCATGTCATTTTTAATTAATTGAACCTCACTGAATTGTTGTAGTGTGATATTGCATCTTAAAACTGGTAACACTTTAGAATACTGTTCCATTATTAATGAATAACTACACAAGAACGCATGAGTAATGCAATATTGGCACTCTAGTAACTATTAGTAACTAACAAGAAACTCTGATTAATGAATTAGTAAGTAATAGTGCTTAGTCGAAGGTGGTAGTTCACTATTAGCTAATCAGTAACTATTATTTTTTCATACCTCCCTAAGAACTACTGTATACAGGTTCATAATTAATATGAATAATACATAATGAATAATTAATTCTAAAGTAAAGCTCATGGTAACCCACTAGTAATGACTCAAGTATTACCAAATTCTTCTAAAGGAAATACTAATTATTTGGATCAGTATTCTAAAGTGAAGATCATGATAACTCCCTAGTAATTACTGAAGTCAGTGTAAACTTTTAAGGTTTTTGTAAGGTTTTGGTTAGTAATTCATTTTGCTAGATTTGGTAACACTTAAATCATTACTAGTGGGTTACCGTGATCTTCACTTTAGAATACTGATCCAAATAATTAGTAGTTTCTTCAGAAGGATGTAGTAACACTTGAGTCATTACTATCCAAAACCTTACATATATCTCAAAAGCTTTAAATCACGTCAGTCAGTATTAGGGAGTTATGATGCTTTTCACTTTAGAATACTGATCCAAGTAGTTAGTAGTTCCTTTAAAATAATTAGATAATTCTTGAGTTATTACTAGTGGGTTACCATCATATTCATTTTAGAATTAATTATACATTATGCATAATTCACATTAATTATGAACCTGTATACAGTAGTTCTTCAGGATATATAAAACAAATAGTAGTTATTGATCAGCTAATAGTGAACTACCAGTTTCAACTGAGCTCTATTACTTACTAAATCACTAATCATAGTTTCTTGTTAGGTATTAGTAGTTACTACAATGTTAATAGTGCATTAGTGAATTGTTCCTGTGTAGTTATTCATTAACAAAGGATCAGTATTCTAAAGTGTTACCTTAAAACTAATTGTTAATTGTTGAACAGTCAAAAGCAATGTTATTCCATGGCTTTTTCCACACAAGCAAATCTGTACATGCTAAACAGAAACAGGTCTGTGCATGTAGCAGTGATTTAACTAAATTAAAGGAAAATGGTCCCCTGTTGGATGGTGCAGAGCGATGTATGTTTGCTTGACTTGATATTAAACATATTTCACATTCTCACTATTTCTGAATGCAATGGCAATGTTGATTATACAAATGTTACAATATATGTTAATTGTAACATTAATTTTGTAATTAAGCCAACTAAACTTTTTCAAAGTTAGCATTCAATTGCAAAACAAATGTCACAATTAACCCTCCAACAGGGGACCTACGTGTTTTGATGAACAGTAACACTATTTCATGTTTATTTTCACACAAGTTAAACAGCATATTCTAAATCAGCAAGTTTTTTTTTTTTTTGTACGTCAAAGCTCCCTTTTGTTCCCAAAAGTATTATCTACAGTCTAATAGCTGTAAAACCAGGCACGTCCTGATTTTGCTGAGTTAGATGTGTTCCTAGGTCATATATATGACTGCTGGCATACAGTCTTTCTTCACAATCTGACTTTATTTCCATGCAACTCTAAACTTTTGAACATTTACACATTATCACTGCTGCACAAATATTCAGACAGTAATGATAAATGGTCATTAAATCAATAAATAACCTGCAGATATCTTCTGGGCTTGAAAATAAAACCAAAACACTTCTCAATGTATGAATGCAATCATATGTGCATATATATACATACATATGATTGCATTCATACATTGAGAAGTGTTTTGGTTTAGTCTATGAAGGTCCCCTCTTGGATAGGTAGAAGTCACTGAGAGCCCCCACTTGGCATGTGTTTAAAAAAAAAAAAAAAAAGTGCTTATTTTCAGTTATATTATGAAAAAAAGGCCTTAAAAGAAAATGTTGTATGTGACTTTTGTTTCTTCAAAATAAGCAGAAACCCTCGTCCCCTCTTGGTCAGTGTAGTGTGACCGTCCCCTCTTAGTAACATAGACGTGTATGTTTGTGTGTGTGTGTCTGTCTCTGTGTGTGTGTGTCTCTGTGTGTGTGTGTGTGTGTGTGTGTCTGTCTCTGTGTGTGTGTGTGTGTGTGTGTGTGTCTGTGTGTGTGTGTGTGTGTGTGTGTGTGTGTGTGTCTGTCTCTGTGTGTGTGTGTGTGTGTGTCTGTGTGTGTGTGTGTGTGTGCATGTTTATGCGGTTTATGAGGACACAAATTTGTATAATGACATGGGTATGACAGAGGTATTACAATATGAAGGTGGTTTATGAGGACACTGCCTATGTCCCCGTAATTCAAGAGGCTTAAAAAACATACTAAATGGTGTTTTTTTGAAAATCTAAAAATGCACAAAGTCTCCTGTGAGGGCTAGGTTTAGGTGTAGGGCAATAGCACACACAGTTTGTTCAGTATAAAAACCATTACGCCTATGGAGAGTCCCCATAAACCACTAAAACCAACATGTGTGTGTGTGTGTGTGTGTGTGTGTGTGTGTCTGTCTGTCTAACAGCAAACAAACAACAACAATTTACAAAACATTTCCAAATGCTAAGGAAAACAGGTGAGTTTTTAGCGCAATTTGAAAAGCACTAAGTGTAGGAGATGATTTAACAGACAACGGAATGTCATTCCAAAGCCTGGGAGCTGCAGCAGAGAAAGCCCGATCACCTTTGCATTTTAAGCGAGATGGAGGAACCATAAGGTTTAACTGATCATCTGACCGCACAGACCTGTTAGATTGATACAGACAAATTAAATCAGAGATGTACTCAGGTGCGAGGAAATACAACTAATCTCCACAGTCATCTGGAACACAACCACAGGGAGCTATATGAAGACTTCCGAAAACGTTAGGCCGAATCTACCAAAACTGCTAACGAAAAGCCAAGTAACAATAAGGGAGCCGTACAGACAACCATCTATCAAAGTATTACAAATGCTATAACAGATGCTATCACACGCTTTTTGCTAAAGACATGATGCCTGTTAACACCGTGAGCAAAGAAGGCTTTGTGGGTCTAATTAACATATTGGACTGAAGATATCAGTTGCCATCGAGAAATGATTTTTCTCATGTTGCAATTCCACAGATGTACGACACTTGTGTGAAGACAGTGAGCTCCGAGCTGCGCCAAGTGGACTTCTACGCTAGCACTAGCCAGGAAGTATCTCTGTATACCAGCAAGTAGTTCGCCTTCAGAGAGAGACTTTTTAGTACATCAGGAAATGTTGTGACGTGCCAACGCACATGTTTGAAACCTACCAAAGTCAATATGCTAGTTTTCCTGGCAAAAAAAACCCTGGAATAAAATAGCTTTCACAGTTAAGCACATTTGGCATCGCATTGTGCTAAAACATAGTGTAGTGGCAAAAACAATGTTGGGTTTTTCCTATAAACCCCTGTTATTGTTTCCAACCACCTGGAGAATGCGAGTACAGGGTCAGACTCACAGGCCGAATCCAAGAAAATCCAAGAGTGTTGTCGTTGAATGTTTGTCGGTATTTATTGCAAAAAATATAAAGTACAAAACAAAAATGAAAACTGGTTTAAATGTCTTTAAACATTCCTTTGTAGCGCTTGGAGTTTAGCTTTCTCATACAGGCCAAGCTCCAGTAACACAGATCCAGGCCGAGGTCAAAGACTGTGGCCGTTTCTCAATACCAAGTTCGCAGAGTCTGGACTTCCGTCCTTTCGAGTTTGGACTTGCCAAGTTCGACTCGGAAGAACGAACTCTCGAGGACGGGAGGACGAACTGAATTCTGGGTTATGGCCCGTATCAAGTCCGCACAAGTCACCTCTCGATGCATCCTCGGTAAAAGGGGCGGATCAAGAACACATCCGGGGATTTGAACTGGACTTGGCTAGATGTGAACTTTGAATTGGAACAGTACTTGGGCAGCGACTGATGACGTTTCACAAGTCCACAAGTACAGACAAGTACGCATATTGAGAAACGGCCTGTATCTGCTGGCACGCCTTCTCCTTCTGTCCCCCCTTCTACGCTTCATGCTCCAACTTATAGGATAGCGCCCTCTCTGGCTGTAGAAGGTGTACCACTCAAATGCAATAGAAAAGACAATTATAAGTAAATTATGAAACCAAAAATAAACTCAAATGCGGCTCCTACACATAGGTTTACATGTTATTACTTAATGTTCACATGTTAATACTTATTTTATTTATGTGGATGTTGACAAGATGTTAGTATTTCCACTATATACCAATTTATTTAAGGCCTGTATACTTTGTTTAATAGCATTTTTTTTAATCAAATTTTTGTGTAATATTTATTTTTATAAAAAAAAACAGGCAAGGCAAGGAAATATTTTGTTTAAAATATTCTCTTGCTTTAAGATGGTCTTGATGATTGTGTGGTTACATGTGAAGAAAACGTAATGTTTGAGAGTAGTTTTTGTGTTTGCAGGTCTATGGTATCAGCAAACCAGAAATAAGAATATCTGCAGAGGTTTCCAGTCATTCATAGTGTTTTAAAGTCTAAGGGAGAATTCCAAACGGCTTTTTTGTGCCCTTGAAGGGCACTTCGGGAAGAGGACGCCATTTGTAAGGACGTTCCAAACGAAGGTGAACATCTTAATCCCTTCACGAAGGGCCCTTCCAGAAGTCCGTTAGCGAAGGGAACATGCCATGGTCACTTCACAGGAAGTGATTTCCGTTTGTGAACATGCGATCTTCACTTGATCAAAGTTGCAGTTTATTTTGACTTTACAAACGTAAGTAGAATAAGCTAATTCAATTTGTCTTTGTTTTTATGTGATGCAAAATATTTTCGTCAGTGATAGAAATATAATTTAAGACTGTATTGTTAGCAGCTTTAAGCAAGTAAAGATTGAAAAAGTTTAATAGTAAATAAGACACAATTACATTTTACATTTATTCATTTAGCTGACGCTTTTATCCAAAGCGACTTACAATTGCTATATATGTCAGAGGTCGCACGCCTCTGGAGCAACTAGGGGGTTAAGTGTCTTGCTCAGGGACACATTGGTGTCTCACACCGGATTCGAACCCGGGTCTCTCACACCAAAGGCATGTGTCTTATCCACTGCGCCATCACCACCCCAATTAGACAGTATTTGAATAAAATTTGCAACAACTGTTGGAGCGCTGAATGCTGCACGCAGGCGAGGCGTTGTCAAGGATAACGTTTGGTCAGTTCCAAACGCTTATACGAGACAGTAATGCCTTACACCCTTAAAAGAACACACTTCAAGGGCTCTGCCCTTCGAAGAATATCCGTTAGCTGTTTATTTTAGTATGATCATTACATATATAAATAATAAAAAAATAGCATTTCTCTAGGGAAATGTTATATCGCAAGAAATATCGTTATCGCAATATTCAACAACAATATCGCGTATTTTCCCAATATCGTGCAGCCCTAAGGCAAAGCTTTAAAAACATATAGCAGCACAATCCAAAGCAAAATGTGTCTGCCACCTTGTGGAGCTGATAAAACCGGTTTGGTTATTTATCATTTAGCAGATGTTGACTTCAAGTGAACAAAGCTATAATAATTTATGAATCGTTTATAGACCACCACTTTTTAATGCTTTGTATTTGGGTTTGTTTGTTTGTTTTTCTGCCTGTTACATTTACCTTTTTTAATTAATTTCAAGGATTGACTTGTTCTAAAATGTGCGGATAAGGCAAAAGAAACGCCTGATATATTAACATCAAATGAACAACAATTATTTTATTTTTTTCTTCATCTTCTTTTTTTCAGAACAACTTCAGTTTCCTGGTGAAATGATCATACAGTACCTTTCTGGAAAACACATATCAAAGAAGACCAAAAACCTTTCAGTTCAGTTGTATTGATAAAACATAACTGAATTTATTTTGTAGTGTCTTTTTTTAAGTCTTGTTGTCTACATAATGTTGTAGTATTATGACCCTGGAGTATGAGTATGTAACGAGGGAACAGTGCATGCAGTATAACTTGTTGCTAGGAGTTTCCCAAAGAGACGTGTGAAAACCTCACCAAAGCATTTGTTGTGGATAAAGTTGACTTTATTTCATCATGTAGTATAACATAAACACAAAGGCCAAATAAACTGTGTGTGGTTGAGCGTATTACAACAGCCACGGTTACAATCGGCTTTAAAGAGTGACAATAATGTCATGCATTCGAAACAATTGTGCTTATAGTTGCCATACAGGGCAACCAGTTTGGAAAACTGAAAAAAGACCCTGTGATGACAGCATGATTGTGTGCTTTTACAGGTAGGCCAAGTATATTATCCAGCCGCTGTTGCCGTCGTTCAGATTTTTGCCAACAATCTTGATACCAGCATTCTGATATTCCTTTCTGGCCTCAGGGTTGATCAGCAGAACGATGGCTTGGATCTGCAATGCACATCCTTCTTTCCTGTACCATGCAAAGACATCTTTTCCACTGGTGCCTTTGTTGAGATTAACACTGAGCACTTCAAAGCCTTTCTTTTGAAGATTTATTTCCTCTTGGAGGGAGGTGCTTACGTCAAGAGCAGTGAGAGCTTTGCTCTTATCGGTCGTGCGCCGATACCAGAGGAAGACGTAGTTTCCACCGGCATTACGATTGGTGTCTTCATCCACACGAGTGTAGCCCAGCTGAAACAGGTACTGGTCGGAAGAGAAGTCAACTGATGCTTTGATCTCAAAGATATAGCTCGGCTTCTCTCTCTTTGCCCACAGGTAGATGACGTTTCCTCCTGCATTACGGTTCAGATCACAGCCCAGTCTCTCCCAGCCATCACGCAGAAGAGCAGGCTCTTGTTGGGGGTCTGTGGTTACCATGAGATCCACAATTGGAATGTCGTATTCAGTGCTGCCGTAGAAGTACCACAGGAAGATATGATCTCCACGAGTTCCTGCATTCAGATCTCGGTTGACCTGCTCATAGCCAGCATCAACCAGACCAGATTTCATTTTGAAATCGAATGAAAACTGGATCCTGGTCACAGGTCGGTTGCCACACTCTTTCTTGTACCAAAGAAAGACCTGGTTTGCACAAAGACCTTGATTGAGGTTAACATCGATGAGCTGATAACCCTGAGCTCTCATTTCATTCTCCTCTTCCTTACAGGTGGAGACATTGAGCTTTGTTATTTGCTGACCATTTGCCATTTTGTTTTCTTCCGTATTTTTGGGACCGAAGAAACAGATAAAATTCTGAAGAAACAAAACAAACAAACAAACAAAACGTATGTTTAGTTATTGCTTTTAATATGTAATTCTGTAGTAATCATTTCGTTTATGAAGTCTAAAATGCATATTTCTCTACATTTTATTTCTTGGCACACACATCTTTGTCACGAAACAACATGATTTTAGATCTAAAATGTTGAAAGCACTTCAAAAGCATTAATGCAGTTTTTAACATATCATTTTATCATCATTATTATTATTTTTCCATATGAGCTACTTATTATACTTTCCTGCTTGCATTTCAAAGTAGGAAAAGACTAAATGTTAAATTATCAAATTTTCTAGATTTTCTCCAGATGAATAAATGATCACCCTACCAGAAAACGTTGTAGAAGACACGGCTGTTTGACTGATGAGATCAGAACAGATCTTTAAAGAAACTTCACAGGGCTCTCACTTATATATCACACAGTTGACCTGGCTACCCATCCCCCCAACACCCACCTCTAAGTTACGTGTGATTCTGAAGAACATGACTGACTTGTTCAGTCGTGAAAATATTCTTAAGAAACAAAGTTTCCAAGGGAAATTGGTTCTTACAGGTGAATTTCTGAAAAGAATTGCCATGGTGAAAGAAATTAATGCTTTTGTTCACATTTTTCAAGTCTGCTCCACTCGATGGAATTAATTTACCAGTGGGTGATTAGCGTCTCCCAAAATGTTTGTATAGATATATATATATGTGAATAAATACCCAACATGCACAAGTATTGTAGCCCTTCTAAATTGTATTGTAACGTGCAACCCAGAGAAATAAAAAGCACAGCAAATAACACAAGCGGGCTAAGGCTTCCTTTCGTGATGCATCAATTACAGGTTCTGTGAATCCTTCACATCCCCAGGCACTGAAGAAGAGAGAAAACTTTTGTCACAATGGAAGCAGAGATCCTAATCATAATAGAATAAAGCAATACGGTATATTGTGAATATACTCATGGCTAAAGGGCACTGACAGGCACAGAGATTGATATCTAGCTGCTTGCCGAAAGCCTGCCGGACTCTGGAGGTGAACTAGGGTCCCCGATCATACACTGTGTCTTCTGGTCGGCCACAGATCCAGAGAACTTGGTGGAAAAGGATGTTAGCAGTCTCCATAGCAGTGGGTTAGACCTTTTTTAAGGATTAATCTGCATGACTTACTGCAGTGATTAGAAAAATGGTGGTATACCCATTGGAGTTTGGCAGATCGGTGATGAAGTTGACGGACAGGTGGGACCAGGGTCTCAGAGGGATAGGCAGTGGTCGTAGAAGGCCGGCTGATAGTTCTCTGGGGGTTTTAGACTGTGCATAAACTTGACATGCCTTAACATATGTCGTAACATCATTGGTGAGTGAAGGCCACCAGAACGAGTTACGTACCAAGGCTGTAGTCCTTTGGATGCCAGGGTGTCCTCTGCTGAGGGTGGTGTGGATCCACTGAATCCTTTTTGGCGCTGAGTGTGTGGTACATAATGCTTGGTTGGAGGACATTCAGGTGTGCTCTTTGAATTTCTTCCATGATGTCCCAGCTTATGGGTGCCATGATGACAGTAGGTGGTTATATGGGCGCATTTTGGAAAGAGCATCAACTTTGCTGTTCTTACTGCCAGGGCGGTAGGAGACTGTGAATTGGAATCTTGTCAAGAAGAGTGGCCATCGGACTTTTTGTGAATTGAATCGCTTTTGCCCCCTTGATGTATTCGAGGATTTTGTGGTCGGTGATTACTTGAAACAGAGGGTCAGAACCATCCAGCCAGTGGCACCACTCTTCTAATGCAGCCTTCACGGAGAGTTTCGAACATCAAAGTGCCTTTCATAGAAGAAACCGTCCAACGGCTAGTATCCAGGGAATGGACCCCCTCAGTCGATACTGAAATTTTCAAAATGTAACGATAAGAGTCTTTCTGCAACACTGGTAGTACAGAGTAGCAACTCAATCAGGTACCCGCTGACGGGCGGCTGCTTTCAAACGTTCCCGTTCCTGTTTGGGTGCGCTTTCTGTGAAGAGCACTCGTGGTGATGTGGCTCGAGCGTACTTAGTTTCGTAAATGGACTACTAGTACTGAGCCTCATGACGTACTGTAGGCCCACTTCTGACTTGAAATAATGTTGGTTAAGTACCAAATTCCTTTCAAGGCAAGTCATATCACTCAGTGGCCATCTTTGATTGGCCATCTTTTTTTTAGTTTTATAAATGTTGTGAAAATATCAATGTGTTGCTTCTAATGTTACAAGCACTTCGACATTAGTAATACAATGGCATTATTGTTATTATTATTTTAATTTTTCATATTTTTAATTTTAAGATAGCTACTTGAACGGGTTTCAAAGTAGGAAAAGACCAAAGGGTTATTGCCACATAAGTTGCCTTGAATTTCAACAGAAGTCTAGAAGACTGTGCAATAATGTTTAATAACCGATGCTGCTGTAAATTGCAGATTATCCAGAAGAACATGGCTGACTTGTACGGTTGTGAAATGTTCTTAAGAAAAAAAGTTCACCTGTTTTTCCTCAGAACAGCTTCAGTTTCTTGGTGATGCTATCAAAAACTGCATGAAAAATGTCACTGTCAACAAAAAGATTTGGGTGTTTCCCAACCAGAAACCCTTGATGACATGTGAAGTGCAGGGCTTGACGCTTACCTTTTTCCAAGGAACACGTGCTCCTAAATTAAAAAATTTCAGAGCGCATTAAAAAACTGTAGGGGCGCAATGCAAATTTTTCAAATTAGGTGTTTTAGCTTAATAAGGGGCTATAAAGAGACATTTTACAAGCACAACTATTTAATTAATCAGAATGCAGAAAGTACACAAGATTTTTAAATAATTTTGCTTCAGACGCTATTGAATAGGCTAATTATGTATATATATTAGTTATAGAGCTATTAAACTGTATGTACATTAGGTATGTGACGGTATAAAATTTTCACAATAGTCATTGAAGCTTTTGTCACTGTATTTTATTTGATTTTTTTTATCACAATATATAATTTATAAAAAGTGAAAAAAGTGTTGTCCTCCTGACTTTATTAAAAATACACAAAAATATAAAGTAAACAAGTGTTTCAAGATTAGAGTGCAAAAGATTGTTCAAATGAACGAAAGAACAATAGGTAACACTTTACAATATGGTCCCATTTGTTAACATTAGTTAAAGCAGGCTAACATTAACTAACAATGTGCAATAGCCAATTGTTGCAGTAGTTAATATTCTTTGTTAGTTTGTTTGTTAATAAATGCAGCTTCAAAGGGCTCTAAACAATCCCAGCCGAGGAAGAAGGGTCTTATCTAGCATAACAATTGGTTATTTTCTAAAAAAAATGACAATGTATATACCTCAAACGCTCCTCTTGTCTAGCTCTGCGTGAACTCTGTTTTTTTCCAGTTCATGTATGTCGAAAAACTCCCATCTCATTTTCTCCTCCAACTTCAATATCGTCCTACATTGCTGCAGAAGGACTGATATAGGTTTAGTAATTGGACTAACTAGCTAGCTATCTGGCTAACATCTACAAATACATTACAAAATGTAGCCTTTATTTTGTTGCCTTTGTTGTCTGTTAGACTACTTTAGCCATTTCATATTGCTCACGTTTTTCTTTGTTGTAATAAGTAGGCTACTTGTTGTGGGTTGCATTTTTCTGTTTGGGAGTAGGCTATAACTCATGTCAGGTCTCTTCAATGTTTTAACAGATTCACTCATAAAATACCCACAAGGCGCATTTATTTATTATCACAAATTATTTACTGCTTATTTATGCTAATACTTATCAGCATTTATGTTATATTATAGTAACGTTTAGAAAAATCTGCATTTTCTGAATTTTTTTAGTGGGGGGCAGAAATCTAAAATCTGGCCTAGGGCACCACCTGGGACGGCCCTGCTCTCTACACACACACACATAGTGAATAAGGACATTGTGTGATAGGATCATCTGTTGTTAAATGTGCGTATGAGACTTGGCAATGATAGTGCTTGTGTAACTGTATGGAATGACAGAAAGGTGAAAAGGTGTTTAATTATTTTTATTGAGAGATAAAACTTGTCAGTGTTGGGGCTAAGTCTTTTTCTCCTCTTAGACAGTATTTCCTCTTAGAACACTCTTTCACATGGTACAGGAGGCCAGGGTACAAAGAAACTGTAATGCCAATGTACAGTACATAGATGGGGGTAGAGATGTTTCTAAATTCTCCAGTATTCAAGTGGATCTTCAGCTCTTTGTATGTTTGTCTCTGTAAGGTCAGATCGCATCAGAAGTGGCATTTGAACTTTGTTCGCTCTGGTCTACAGCACTGTCCAACAGAAGCCAAAGGTTTCCACCTAAGAAGTGTGAGGAGAAAAATATTTGATTGGAAGTGACTGTCCATGCATATTGACTGAATATAAGACATATCGACAATTATAAAATACAATAATTAAAAAATAATTAAATAAAAACTTGAGCTTGATGTGGGTTGTTGGGTTGATGATGGTGCTTCTGTTGACTGAGTGCTTGACGATTTGGATGGTCTTTCATCTTCGGCCCTGATGACATTAGCACATTCAGCTTTTAGCCGTTTGACAACCTCTGTCATTTTAGTTTAGTTGAGGAAACCGCTTTCCATATTTGCATACTCCCTATAATGGCTGACACTGAACAGAATTTTGCAAGTCTTTACTATCTTTTTTTTGCAATCCACCCAACTGTAGTCCTTTAATCACATTCTTGTGCACATGACCCAAACTTCCAAATACTAAAGTAATTAACTTACAATGATAGTCAAATTGATCAATAGCTTCAACACACACACACACACACACACACACACACACACGAGAGAAAAAAGCTATAAAAATTAAAAAAAATTACTTCAAGCGTATTCTTAAAATTAAGTGCCATTGTTTAAAAAAAAAATGCTTTATTGACTGATGTTTCATAGACCTTCAGTTATGTTTTAAAATTTCATGCCATTTGTATGTAATGTCACAGTATTTTCACCTCCTAAATTACTACGTAAAATGTACAATTTACTCAGGCCAATGTCATTTTTTTTGTATGACGTTAAAATTCTTTTTAGAATTATTGTACATAAATAGGTTAAGCAAAACAAAGGGGATGATTTCTGAGAACTATTTAACTGCAGGCATACATTATGGTACAGAACAAATATTTCGAGCTTCCCTTATTCGGTCCCTTATTTTATAAAGAATTACAGTTGTACCTTATTTTCCATTTCTGAAGTTAATTGGCAAACCTAATGATGACGTAGTTATTTTTTGACTCCCCCGACAGCGGCACCTTGCTCAAACTATTTATTATCAATATTAATTTATTAACAACGTTAGTTGTTGGAGATATGGGAGCAAAAATACATTGAATTACAAGGCTGTAGAGCAGTGGCTTTCAAACCCTGGGTCGCGACTCTCGGGTGGTTGGCGAGACTTAAAAAATAGGTCGCCCGGATGATTCTTTCAAAATTGCAATGACATTGTGATAATCAGAAATATGGGCTGGACAAAATATATGTCATGTCAGAATAGATCCCTGATAGCACACGTACATCTCGGAGATGTCTATTTGACATCTGCATTTACATCTGGAAGACGTATTTTTTTAGAGTGTTTGCTCATCTGCAATATGTCTATAGGACGTTTCCTTTTAGATGTTAAATAGACGTCTATTAGATGTCTTTAAGATGTTTATGATTTAGAATGTATGTAAAACTGACATCTGGAAGACGTCTGTCAGACATTTATAGACAGCAGATGCTATCCAGATCAAGAGATCTTTAACAGACATCTTGCAGACGTACGTGTGCTATTTGGGATGTGCATGAAGGCAAAGTACCCTCTCTAAATTCACAGAAGCACTGACAGTGATTTGATTTTGGTACAGGTTTCAAAATAGTTGGGGCGGGGGCATGTTTACCATAGTGTAGCATCTCCTCTTCGTTTCAAAACAGTTTGAAGATGTCTGGGCATCGAGGTTATGAGTTTCTAGAGTTTTGGAGTTGGAATTTGGTCCCATTCTTACCTGATATAGGTTTCCAGCTGCTAAAGAGGCGCGTTTAGTGTTCCCTATCGATACTCCACTCGTACTGCGTCTTGCTAAAGACGCTATGGGAAAAAGCCTTTTTTCTCCTTTACTGAAGCCTTATTCAATCACGCAGTGAAACTGCACGATCATTGGTTCATGCAGTGTGTTAAAAACGAACCAATGTGTCGGCAGCGGAGCTGCACGAGCCTATGGCGACGGAGCCCGCCAGAATGGGCGGGGTTATCTGGCTATATAATCGGCCGTCTCGCCATAGGATCCTCAGATTTCTTCTCCTTCAGCGACGACATCTCGCCTTCGCTGATCCCAAGAAGCCGCCTCGCCGTTGACACGCCTCGCCGCTGAGCCAGAGACCTCCTGCCAGCTGAGATGCCGCTTTCACCGCGCTCCAGCCCCGCAGAAGCCCCGGTCTGTTCGCTGCCGCCATCCGGTGAGTGCTATAAAAATGCATATTTCTCGGCGTTGTTGCAAGTGCCGCAACAGCGAGTATGGCTCGTGCAGGGAATCCTGCACGATGCAGAAGAGCAATGAGCGCGCGCCGTCTGTCTGGGTCTCGTCCACGCACTGACTGCGCGCTTACCGAGACGGAATGCTCGTTCGAGTATGAGTCTCGCTTTCCCGCTCGCTGTCCGCCTCTGTGGAGGCACCTCCGCTCTCCCGTTTCTCCTCTCTCAGCAAAGCTCGGAGAATGAAACATCAGAGCCACGGAGCTTCCTGTAGCGCTCTGATCCGCCGGTATTCACACGTGAGAATCAGAGCTCCTCCTTCATTGAGCGGTTCTATTCTCTTTGGCGGACCGGAGTGGAAAGCTATGTGTGTGCGTCACTGAGACGGCGCTCGCACAGGCAGCCTGCTTTCACCGAAAGCCGGGCTTTGCCCTGATTTGCTCGCAGTCCTCTATGTAGCAGGCCCCGCCTCCCCCGCTTCTCTTCTCCCAGTCACCTCGGAGACAGGAACAGCAGCTCGCGAGGCTGAGCAATCAGGTTTGAGTGATTTTTCGCGCCGACATAGCCCCGTGTGTTTCACTCTGCATACAGCGCTTGATCTGCCAGCACATGTGGATTAGCGCCTCTCATTACATTGAGTGGCTCAATCCTTCTGTGCACATTGTAACATGCAGCACTGGGCGGCCCCGCCTCTCGCGTTTCTCTTCTCCCAGTCACCTCGGAGAAGGATAAAAAAAAAAAAAGGCTTGAGTGGTTTTTCACTCTGCGTACAGTCTTTGATCTGCCAGTGTGTTTACACTAAGGATTAGCGCCTCTTGCAGCTCTTTGATCTGCCAGCGCTACTTTCATTATGAAAGCGTCAGTCTGTCCCTGCTGCCTCACGGTCCCTTTCTTCAATGAAGGTGGCCACGCCTCCCCTGCTCTAGTGTTTCTACTCTCCCAGTTATCTCGGGGAACAAAATGCAAGCTCCAGGGTTCGAGCGATCAAGCTTGAGTGAATTTACGCCAGCGCAGCCCCGCGTTTCACTCTTTGATCTCGGCTCGCCTTCTTTAGTGAAGATGGCCCCTCCATGGCAATGAGTTTGTGGTAATACTGTTGTGAACACTGGGCCCTTTCAAAAAGCACCCACACAACTGATCGCTGTAAGGAAATAAAACACAAACATTTTCAAAAGAGAGCACATTCCTCTCCCTCTTATCACGAGCTTCAGGTCCCCGCTAGGCGGCCTGCCACTCGAAACCAATTCAACCCCTGACCACACGGGCCGAGGCCTGGCAGGCCATCCCCGGATTGTCAGAGTGGGATACAAGGATAATAGAATGAGGCTATGGGTTTCCTCTTCCTCCTCTCACGAGCAGTCGATCGCTCGAGTTTATCCAGCCCCTTGCCACGCGGGCCAAGGCCTGGAGGGCAATCCCCGGAGTGTCAGAATGGGTTATACGGACAATAGAACGAGGTTACTCACTCCAATTCGCTCGCAGACCCCCGCGCTTCAGCGGCGTGGTCTCCACTTCTGTAGACGGCGAGAACGCTCACGTTCTACGTTCAGAAGTGATGACGCTGCTGGAAAAAGGAGCCATAGAAATGGTTCCTCCAGCTCAGAGCGAATCAGGCTTTTTCAGCCATTACTTCCTCGTTCCCAAGAAGGATGGCGGCCTCCGGCCCATCCTCGATCTCAGACGCCTGAATCGCGCCCTCATGAAGAGGTCGTTCAGGATGATCACATGATTCGCTCAGAGGACTGGTTCTGTTCCCTGTATGCAGTTGATTGACTACAATGTCTTAGATGGTGTGTGACTGTGTAATATCATAAATGTGGAAGCCAAATGGCCAGGATCGGTGCACGACTCAAGAATTTTCAGAGAGTCACAGTTATGCACATTATTTGAACGTGGTAAGGATATTAATGTCATGCTCACTGTATTACTCACACACACACTTATTGTGGGCCTAACAGAACTGCATTTTACCATTGTACAGGTGATTACGATGGGATCCTGGTTGGAGACAGGGGCTATGCCTGTAGGCAGTATTTTATGACTCCATTCCCTGACCCCAACCCTGGACCGCAAACCAGTTACAATGCAGCTCTAGCCAGGACAAGGGCACGCATTGAAATGACCTTTGGGCAACTAAAGGGAAGATTTCAGTGTCTGAAAAGTCTGAGGGTTGCACCTGACAGGGCATGCGACATTGTCGCATGTGCTGTATTACACAACATTGCCACCATTAGAAAGGAGAGGACCCCTGTGGTGGAAGTGCAGCCTGATGATGACCTCCAGCCAGTGCACTTGGATCAACCTAGTGGCAGAGCTGCACGGGACAGGATTGTGGAACACCATTTTTGAGAATAATTTAATAAAAATTAAGACAAAAAAAAAAAAGAAAGAAAAACACGACAAGGCAAATATGGATTCAATGACTTTTATTAGTTGTTCTTTGAGAAAAAACAACAAATTAGGGTCATCTTTTGCCTGAAAAGAGATTGTTATGCAAGGTCAACAGTAGTGCTCTGAAATGTGAAATGTTTTAGTACTTACTCTGAGCAATTTTCTTCTTCATTAGCTCTTGGAGCTCCATTTCTCCCCTCAGTTTTTGTTTTTTTAAATGCAAATATATTCAACCTTATGCTGTAGGCTACGTTTATAACGGATGTCACCCTGTGCCATCTGCAGAGAAAATAAATTAGACTCAACGCATACAAAAAAAAACTGAAAGTAAAAAAAAAAACAATGCAACACTGTCCACCTCTGTATCAGTTCTCTGTGCAGACTCCCTCTCTGCAGGCCTCTGTGCAGACTCCTGCAACTCATATTGCGGTCAAAAATATAAAGGACATTAGTTGATAAGTTTATAGGGTATATTATATAGTGCATTTTTATGTGTAGTTATGCACTTACAGGTACTTCCTCCAAAGGACACTCGTCCGAGAGTGTCTTCACTGTCCTGTGCAATGAAAATAAATGGTATGACAAAGTGATACGGTGTCTCCACTATTGATTTCACTATTGAGAAAAACAAAAAAAAAGTACAAGTCCACTTACTGCACATGCTTCAGCCACCACTTGCATGGGAACAGGTAAAAGTGTGGGTGTGTTATGTAAAACTGCACAGAAATAGAGAAAAAAATAAATAAAATTCATTACAATGAGGTACACAGGAAAAGAAACATAGAAACTTTTTAGTCCCCCCCCCCATTTACTCAAAGTAGGTTTAACTGCCTTCCTTTCATGTCAATGCAATTCAGCACTACTCAAGATTTACCAGTTGAAAGGTGTAGCTGACATTTGGATTTTTTCTTTTGATATTGTGCAGTGCTTTGACACAATTTGCATTGTAAAAAGCGCTATATAAGTAAAGGTGACTTGACTTGACCAAATGCAAGGTAGCTACCAATTATTTTACAGTAACCTATACAAAGTGAATTAAAAACCTTTTAAAACGTTTTTTTAAAATTTATCATTGATGTTTTTTTAAAAACGTTTTTTTTTTGCTCTGCCTCTTTCCTAGTTGCTGATATAAACAAGCACATAATTTCACAGTCGTTTAAAACAAAAACAAAAAAAGACTAAGAACAACATATGTAGTTAATTATTACCATTTTGTAGAATATTCTTGTATTTCACGTTTACTTGTTCCCAATTTCTAGTGGGTCCTGTGGAGGCTCTAATATGAACGATTAAAGTATGAAAACGTTTAATGTACATATACTGTAATAACTGATTGAAAACCTCTAACACAATCACTACTTACGCATTTAATTTGTCTGCAACTTTTTGCCGGCCCTCTCTCCTGGCTTTTGCAGCCTTTGAGGTGTTCCCTGTCGTTTTTATTAAATTTTGGAACTCCCCATAGCCCTCCATCAAGAGTTCTTGTTCTGCCGCAGAGAAAAAGTGGGCGCGCTCTTTGGCCATTGTGGGCAACCAATAACAGCGTGTCATGATACGTGCAGAGAATGAGGCGAGAACTCAAGTGCAGGGGAATGGTGAAGTTTTAATAATAAAAAGAAACAAAACAGAAACATAAATTACCCCGAGGGGAAAAACAGACTGACAGAGCAATGCAAAAACGAGGACTAGAAAACAGACATGACTTACTGCACCAAGAACATATGACAACGTGGCCAAACAGGACTGCAAACACCAGGATCATTTAAAGGAGACAAACGAGGAGGCACCAGGTGTACACGCTGAGACAATTAGGGAATAACAAGGAGGGCGGGGTCAAACAATCAACCGGGGGAACACATGGAACAATCACAACACAAACCCATGTGCTCAGACAAGACAGTGACATCTGGTGGCCAACCAGGGCACACCCACAGGATACGTGACACTACCCCCCAACAAAGGAGCAGCTCCCAGATGCTCCACCTGCAACACTAAGAACACACAAAAACATGAAAAATGAAAATACAAAATGTCAAGAAGGGAGGTGGGCAAGAGACAGATCAGGGGGAGGGATGGTGGGCCAGGCCCGTGCAGAGGCAGGGGGCCCGCAGACCAAGGCCGAGCAGGAGACCAGGACGGATCCGGAGGGACGGACCAGGGGGTTTCCGGCCCAACAGGAACCCCAGCGCACGGCCAGGGTGGGGCCGGAGGGACAAGCCAGGCAGTGAGTCTAAGAACGGCCTCTGTGGCCGTGACAGGGCAGACAGTCAGTTCAGAAACGGCCTCTGTGGCCGTGACAGGGCAGACAGTGAGCTCAGGAACGGTCTCTGTGGCCGTGACAGGGCAGACAGTGAGTTCAGGAACGGTCTCTGTGGCCGTGACAGGGCAGACAGTGAGTTCAGGAACGGCCTCTGGCAGGGTAAGGAGCTCGAGTGGAGCCTGCAGGGCGAGAAGTTCGGGTAGAGCCGGCAAGGCGAGGAGCTCGGGTGGCGCCGGCAGGGCAAGGAGTCTGGGTGGCGCCGGCAGGGCAAGGCGCTTGGGTGGCGCCGGCAGGGCAAGGCGCTTGGGTGGCGCCGGCAGGCCAAGAAGTCTGGGTGGCGCCGGCAGGGCAAGGCGCTTGGGTGGCGCCGGCAGGCCAAGAAGTCTGGGTGGCGCCGGCAGGGCGAGGCGCTTGGGTGGCGCCGGCAGGGCGAGGCGCTTGGGTGGCGCCGGCAGGGCGAGGCGCTTGGCTGGCTCTGGCACGACCTCCTGGCCAGCAGTGAGCTCCTGGGTAGCCTCCTGGCCTTGTGGGACGGAGAAGGCCTTCCTCCGCCTCTTCCTCCGTCTCCGGGAGCGGGGCGCCGCTGCGGCATCCTCGGCCACCACTAGGGGATTGAGAGCGGGCACCGCCGCCTCGGGAGCGCTGTGAGCGGGCACCGCCGCCTCGGGAGCGCTGTGAGCGGGCACCGCCCGCGGCACACAAGCCACTCCCGTAGAGGAACACGCCAGAAACTCCACAAACTCATCAAACGACAGGTGGTCCAGCTCCCCCATCCTCCACACGTCGAGGGGTTCCTCAAGGGCTCTATTAAAAAAGTCCTTGAGAGCCACATCATTATAGCCCAAACCCTCTGCTGCCTCACAGAACGTCCAGGCAAACATCCTCACCTCAGTGCCCCTCTGACGGATGGCGTTCAGCTTCCTGACCTGGAGGATGCGTTGGCAGAGGGGGTTCCTCCCGTTAGGGGCTGGAGGATGGTATGAATCCATTCCCCGCTGAGTTCTCTGTAGTCGGCCACGTTCTGTCATGATACGTGCAGAGAATGAGGCGAGAACTCAAGTGCAGGGGAATGGTGAAGTTTTAATAATAAAAAGAAACAAAACAGAAACATAAATTACCCCGAGGGGAAAAACAGACTGACAGAGCAATGCAAAAACGAGGACTAGAAAACAGACATGACTTACTGCACCAAGAACATATGACAACGTGGCCGAACAGGACTGCAAACACCAGGATCATTTAAAGGAGACAAACGAGGAGGCACCAGGTGTACACGCTGAGACAATTAGGGAATAACAAGGAGGGCGGGGTCAAACAATCAACCGGGGGAACACATGGAACAATCACAACACAAACCCATGTGCTCAGACAAGACAGTGACATCTGGTGGCCAACCAGGGCACACCCACAGGATACGTGACACAGCGTTGCTGATCAGTGTTTCGACTATCGATACATATCCCCTTTTAAACCAGCGCATGAACGCGCAGTTATCTCAGATAACTCAATCCAGCGATACTAATCATCAACAACAGGTGTGTTCGAAGAACCCAATTAGCCGGATCATGATTAGCACGATGAAATCATCTAGGATGTCTCATTTGATCTCGGATGTTTTAAGCAACGTACGAAGAACGAGCCCCTCTGGTGTACATTTATTTTGTACCAACTAACAATTTGAAAATATTAACATTTTCATGAATTCGAAAGTTTACGTCAGAATGGCTTTACGAACGATTTACACAGAAATTTGTTCTGCTCATGTTCCATTGTTTGTTTTATTTTAGTTATAAATCTGTGCATCAGCGCGTCTGTTGTTGCATGTTCGGACGTTTCAATGCTGCTGTTTTGCTTTGAGGTTGTTGTTTTTTTCTTCTTGTTTTGTTCTGCAGCTTGCTTGCCAGCGTGCTTGTGGGGTGCTGCAGTGTCCCGTCCTTTGCGGGTTTCTAACTTGCAATTGTTGCTTGCTGTTTAAGTCTTTTTTTTTTTTTGTTTTGTGTGTTTGTTTCGTATTCCTGGTGAAATAAGATAATTGTGCTCCTAGTGTACAAACTGGTACCATTTTAGTAGTTTAAACTGATCGTGGTGCTTGACTTTGGAGCTAGTGTTCCAGGTTTAAATGTTGGGTTTCCATTTTTCTTTTTCTTCTTTTTTCTTTTCCTTGAAGAACAGAATTTGTCAAATTGATTTGTGAATTGATAGAAATTATATATATATCCTTGTAGGTTTAAGAGTGAAATGGGGAAAAATTATTTTCTATATACTAGTTCTGTTGCTTGGAATAAATTACCTGGGTATATACAAGAGATACAAGAAGAAAGTATTTTTAGAAGGGAAGTTAAAAAATGGTTGTTTTATCATTGATGTTTTCTGAAGTGTGGGCGATGAGTTTCTGAATTTGATGTGTATTTGCACTCCATTTATGTTTTGTTCGACAATTTTTGAGATATTTGAGGACCACAATGGAAATAAGCCGAATGGCTTTTTTGTGTATTTTATCCTCGACATTATTTTGAAATGTGTATGAACTAGTCTTTTTTTGGACTTTTTATATAATGTTCTAAATTTTGTCAAATAAACAAACAAACAAAATAGTCTTTTTCTTCTTTTTGTTAATTGTGTTGTAGTGTTATATCAGCTTGAATTGTGCTTTTCTTTATTTTTTTTGGTGTGGGAGTCATTTTCAAATTTTGCAGTTTTCCTTTTTCATATTTTTGAGTGGAATTCACTTCTGTGCGAGTGATTCTTTTTTGGGGAAATGTGTGGGCCTCTGGAAGGCCTAGTCTTTAGCCTGCCTTACTACTGGTGAGCCCCAGTTCCTTGCGTTAGTTTATTTGTATTTGTTCTTTCATTTGTTTCTTTGTTTATTTGCTCCTGCGTCAGTCTAACCGAGACTTGTCATAGCACTTGCATGTTGTTGCTCTTTTGTTGGTCTTGATTTGCATTTTTAAGTCGCTTTGGATAAAAGCGTCTGCTAAATGACTAAATGTAATGTAAATGTAAATATATATATATATATAATATGTATATGTGTGTGTGTGTGTATATACACACATATACATACATACATACACACACACACACACGCACACACACACACACACACACACAGTGTTGGAGAAAGTTACTTTTAAAAGTAATGCATTACAGTATTGCGTTACTCCCTAAAAAAGTAACTAATTACGTTACTTAGCTACTTTTTATGGAAATTAATGCGTTAGTTACACAGCGCACTGTCAAATGCCCACGAGCAGAATTATCTGTATTCATATGGCAATTTTCTTAGTGGTTTGGTCTCTTGAAACCACGATACTTGTGCAAAAATATTGAATAAAATATGTTGAATGAATGTAAAATGCTTTCTTTGTTAGGATAAGAAGGTTCATCTATTGGAACTTAGAAAATAAGAGCAAACAATTTTAAGAGCAAATCATTTTAAATGTAGGTTTGTCTAAAAGAAAGAATAATCTTTTATCTGGTTTAGTTGTTTTTAAAAATAAATCAAATCTCTTTTTTAAAAACATTGCATCAAACTTAATAGGTAAGCTGATTATCATTTCATCGTGCATTCATCACATATTTATCAGACTTGTAAAAGTATCATGACCCTTCGTAGAAGTACTAAAAGTAAATCTTATAAAACAATGAGCATCGATTAATAACTTTGTTAGAACACAACTGATATGAAACTAAAGCCTGAATAAAAGCTTACCAGATGTAAAGCAATTTTATGCCTTTAAATCATACTTGATTTTGGAAAAAGTTTGAAAACTAGCTATCTGAACTGCTGACCTTCCTGAATGCTGCCTGTGTGTGTGTGTGTGTGTGCGTTTTTGTGACATGAGGACATAAATTTGTATAATGACACAGGTATAACAACGTGAAGGTGACTTTTCAGGACATTGACCCATGTCCCCACTTTTCAAAATGCATATAAATCATACAGAGTGAGTTTTTTTGTCTCCTGTGAGGGCTAAGTTTAGGTGTAGGACAATAGCACATACAGTTTGTACAGTATAAAAACCATTACGTTATGATGTGTTAAATGTTGAATACTTGTTAATTTATGATTAATGATCAATGTTTTGTTTTGCTTTGCTTTAGTAACATGTTTGTTCCTTAATAAAAATAAAACAGGTTTTTTACTTGAGTCTCTTTTTAGCTTGAAATGTTTGTTTTTATTAGTGGTGGGCCGTTATCAGCGTTAACGTGAGACTCTTATCGGGCGATTAAAAAGAAAAATATCGCCGTTAATCTATTCTCAAAGTTGGGTTGGGAGCTGGGTCTATACTACGCAAGCTATGATGACTTTCACCTTGATATTTTAGCGCGGATGTATACCTAGCCGAATTGCACTGTAGGGGGCGAGAACGAGTCTTCGTGTGTTTGCTTCAGGGAAATTTTATTTTTAAGAAGCTTCCCAATGGAAACCTCGACAAGACTAAGGTTGTTTGCACCTTGTGCAATGCGGAATTAGTTTACTGTAGGAGTTATTCCAGTCTCCTAAACGCAAAGCATCCCTTAGCTAATGCAGAAGATGCCGGGCCAAGCACTGATGTAGCGCAGGGCAAGAGTCGTCGTCAAACTACTATGTTTGAGTGCAACCGAGGCAAGCCCGTCAGCACAGCTCTATCAGCCAAGCTAACTAATCTCCTCACTCAGTGGATTGCTATCAGCTGCCCGCTCATCAGCGTGGTTGAAGATGATGGGCTCGAGCTTGTTCTCCAGGCGGCCACAGGTGACCCATCTTACAAATTACCTGCGAGGCGAACTATCATGAGGAGAATACATGACCAGCACGCCGCAGAGAAAGCCGCAAAAGATGAGAAGATGGTAGAGGCGAGGTGTGTAGCACTGACTGGGGACCACTGGACATCTGTCAACAACGAAAACTACCTCGGCGTTACTGTACACCTCATCGATGCCAGCTGGGAACTTCACTCCTTCGCTTTAGGTAGGCTACGTTATGTAATTTTAAATTACATAATTTAATTTAATTACTTACCCTATTAATTACCACGACACCACGAATTCGACAAGTTCAGGAGCCACTCGTGCAAGATGTTCCAACATGGTGGAATTCCACCCTTGAGATGATCAAGCGCTTGAGGCGCAACAGAGACGCACTGCACACAACGCTGTCTCAGCAGAAGCACAATCTGGCCCTCCCAACAAATGCTGAATATGAGAAGTTGGCAAAGCTAGAGAAACTGCTGGAGCCATGCAGGTATGGTCTACAAAGATAGCGTGTTCATGAATTGGCATACAAGTTCTTTTAAATGTCACTTTGTATTTAAGAAACACGTGCCCTTAAATGTAATTAAGAACTTTTAAAAAATGTGTAATCTGAGTTAAATGAATCAGTCATTAATTATTTATTGCTCTGTTTATGTCTGTAACACATGATCAACACATGATCGAAGTGAAAATGTCCTCAAACACACCTAACCAACGCATCTATGACAAAAAGAATGTCGGTCTTTACTGTGAGAAGCCTTATGCAAAAATCACAAGACATCTCAAACAGAAACATTCTGGAGAAGTTGAAATTGCAAAGGCCCTGTCATATAAGCAAGGCTCACCCATGCGAAATCTTTTATTAACAAAAGTAAGGAACATGGGAAATTACCACCATAATAGTGCAGTCCTATCCACTGGAAAAGGGGAGGTCATACTAAAAAGGCAAGCAATGTATATGTCAACAGCAACTGACTATCTGCCTTGCAAGTTTTGCTTTGCTATGTATGTCAAAACAGACCTCTGGAGACACCATAAGCGTTGCAAATTACAAGTAAGAGAGAATATGCCGGGGAGGCGGAAGGTTCAGGCAAGCTGTTCCCTGTTGTTGCCCATGGACTCAACCATTTCTAGCGGACTTCAAAAAATTATTGAAGACATGACATAAGATGCTGTAACCCAGGTGATAAAATCGGACTCATTAATTCTATCACTGGGTGAGAGAATGTTTCTAAAAAATGGCGAAGTTGGACGACACCGGGCCGATATTAGAAATAAGATGAGGGAACTTGCCAGACTTCTTCTTGTGGCAAGAGCCATTGATAAGGACATTTTTGCTTTGAAGGACTTGATCAACCCAGCAAAGTTTAACACAGTACTTGAAGCTGTGAAAAAGATGACTGGATTTGATGAATCGACAAACAGATTTTCAGTTCCATCAACAGCACTGAAACTACGACATTCCCTTGTTAAAGTGTCACATATTTTGCAGGGGGAGGCTTTACGCCAAGAGGACGAAGCTTTAAAGGGAAGAGCAGAGCACTTTAGTAAGTTAATTGAACTGGAATGGACAATCCATGTGTCATCAAATGCACTAAAAACATTATACCAGAAAAAATAGAATAGCCCGCAAATTCTGCCTCTAGCAGAAGACATCAGGAAGCTTCAGAATCATTTAAAGTGCCTCGAGGAGGTCAACAAAAAAGCGCTCATTGACCATCCATCCCAAAGGTCATGGAGTGATCTCTCCCAAGTGACTCTGGCACAGCTAATTTTGTTCAATCGACGTCGTGAAGGTGAGGTTTCTAGGATGGAGGTTACAACATATGTGCAGAGAAACCAAACCAATATGCAGGATGAAATTTTGGAGAGCCTATCACCTTTTGAGAAGAAACTATGTGAGAATCTCACCACAGTAGAGGTACGAGGGAAGAGAGGTCGGAAAGTGCCAATACTATTACCAGCAAATGTAAAGGAATCAGTGGAACTTCTAATTAAAACTAGAGAAGACGCTGGGATTTCCCCTAGTAATCCCTACATATTTACAGTAATTTGATTATAGATCACAAGAGAACATGCGTGGATGTGACAGTTTAAAGCGATATGCCAAAAGCTGTGGGGCTAAACATCCAGAGAACATCACTTCCACTAAGTTGAGAAAACATGTTGCCACTGTAGCAGTTCCAGATCTGCACATAAGAAACTTCACACCAGAGATGGCAGGGACGGTTTCACATCACTTCCATTTATTAATCCTGGAACACATGGGACACTTAATCAGAAAAACCATTCTCCACGCTATCCTCTTTCAGCGTCACACACAAGAACAACCGGGAGATAAGGAGAAACTTTTTGCGTCTTGCCTCGCCAGCATCCAATTGCGGTCTGAGGCTGACAATTACAACAATTTTATGTTAACATCGTGCAATACATTAAAACATAAGAAATAAAGAAATTGAAATAAAGTTACTGGTTGTATGTTGTTCTTTTCACATGCATTATCAACAATTAATGATGTATAAGATTAATGGTCGCATGAACCAGCAAACAAACATTCCCCAAAATATCATGCACATTCACAACGACACTATAGAGATATGAATTAGGTGCACAATCCAAATGTGAAGCAATAGAATGTTTTTCAGAATAAGGGGAAAGAGAAAAATAATAAAACATTCAAAACCAGTTCAGATACATTATCATTCAAATCACTTTTCACTGTTTGAATTAAAGAACTGAACATACCTGGAACACATGGGACACTTAATCAGAAAAACCATTCTCCACGCTATCCTCTTTCAGCGTCACACACTGCACAAACCACCGATTGATTATCTCCACGTGCGTCAGATAAAATTCACGTAAAACTCACATAAATCTCATAATATACAAATATACATACTCAAAATCGATTCAGAACACATTCAGTTTAGAATTAGATTAACTTTAGTCAAATGAACACTGTTAAACGTACCAAGAACAACCGGGAGATAAGGAGAAACTTTTTGCGTCTTGCCTCGCCAGCATCCAATTGCGGTCTGAGGCTGATGTAACTCCCGCACTCCCCAAAGGCATAGCGCGTAACACAGATAAGAGTCCCATTTGCACAAAACACCATAATTAAAGTTCCTACACGCAAAAACACAGAATGACCCTTATAGGCGTTTAATACATAACAATTGTCTTTTGGCTCCACAGAAAATAAGTTTTGGGAAGTTCATCACAAAGAGTACAATAAAATTATTATTTCTCTTCCCAACTGGTTACATTCACCCCCCTGAACTTCACAAAACTAGTCTAATACTAGTGACTAATGGACACTGGGGATGTGATCACACTCATTCAAAACTAGTATCTTCATGCAACATATGTGTTACCCAACTTACTGGGAGAGCGACAAGAGAAAGTTGGCCAGACTCTCAAGTGTCTGCCCGCGAAAGAAAAGTGCCATAAACACTACTTCACAGATACTTAAAATGATCACACTCAAACAATACCCCAGATGAATAACACCGAAGGGGAATTTTTAATCATTACTTAAGAAGCTTTTGACCAGAGAATGCTGAGCGAGGGGCTACGCAGGAGGGTTTTCTGGGTCATAATTTGAATAAGTCTATTAACTGGTTTTACCAATCTGCCAGCCCTCGTCCTTACGGAGTGATCTGTTGCAGAAGGAGGCTGAACGATCTCCTCAGGGACTCTGTCATACGGTACTGACTCTGTCATGTCATGTTCAATTTCATCCACATCTGTATAAGCAGCGTTAGGCTCAGAACTCTGAACAGTTTCTCGATTCTCACTTCCGAGAACTGAACCATCAAGGACATCCTCAAATCCTGCACTAGAACGTAGATCTCTCGTTCCCTCTTCCACTGATGAACTGACTGAACAAGCTGGGGGGTGAACTGGTCCAACAACTTCATTACCAACGTCCTCTGATCCATTAAAAGTAGCATCAATCACAGACTCATCAGTTTCATAATCCGAGTTTGATACATCAGAGATTGGTTCTAGACAGCCTTCCCTCTCTTCAATGGGTAAGAAGTTAGCTCGTAAGAGCAGATTCCTGTGAACCACCTTCTCCTGATTGGTCCGAGTGTTTTTGACACGGTAGGTATGACATCTTGTATCCACAGATACCACAACATGCAATGTTGAGTCCCACCTGTCGGCTAGCTTGCGCCGTCCACGCTCCCCTTTGTTGGCGAGCAGCACAAAATCACCTTCCTCAATGTCTCGTCCTTTGATGTTTTTGTTATAATAGTCAGTTTGCCGTTGTTGACTCGCGGTGTTGTTGGCCTGAGCAACTAACATAGCTTCCTTGAGATTATCTTTCAGTTTCCTCACGTACTGATCATAGTCTGTGACGTTATTATCACGATCCACACTCTGGAACATCAAATCGACGGGCAATCTGGGAATACGACCAAACATGAGGAAAAACGGAGCAAAGCCAGTTGATTCATGAGCAGTACTGTTGTAAGCGAATGTCAGGGTTTGCAGCATTTGCGGCCAGTCCTGTTTGGTTCTCGGGGGTAACGCCCTGATCATATTACCCAAGGTGCGATTAAACCTCTCGACTTGGCCGTTGCCCATTGGGTGGTATGCCGTGGTTCGTGACTTCTGTATGCCAGCAATCTGCAACAGTTCCTTGATCAGCCTGCTTTCAAAGTTTGCCCCTTGGTCTGAATGAATTCTTTGTGGAAATCCATAAACACAAAAGAACTTATCCCACAAGTGACGAGCGACTTGAGATGCTGATTGGTTCTTGCACAGAAATGCATTTGCCATTTTTGTAAAGTGGTCCGTTACCACAAGAACGTCTACACTCTTGCCAGAAGAATCCTCGGCAGACCAAAAGTCTATACAGACTAGTTCCAATGGCCTGACAGTTCGAATACTTTCTAAAGGGGCTCTTCCCTCTGGTTCAGGGGTTTTGCTGACCACACAGCGTTGGCAGCGTTTCACATAATCTCGGGTATCGTTCTCCAGCCCAACCCATGAAAATCTCTGTCTAGCTAAAGACAGTGTTCTTCCTTGGCCTTGATGGCCTGCCTCGTCATGGATGCCACACAAGACTTCACTGATCAGAGAATCAGGAACTATGAACTGGTAACGTGTAAACTTAGTCACTGGATCTTTGCAGACACGGTATAGTATGCCATCCAACAGCTTCAATCTGTCCCATTGCTTCAACAGTTTCAGTGCCTTGTAAGGTTCCTTGGCTCTTTCTCTCCGAGACGGCCTTCTACCTCGGCACACATAAAGAAGAACTCTCGAGAGCACATGGTCACCTTCTTGCTTCTCTCGAAGCTCATCCAAAGAGTAGACAGGTAAGGGGTTCTGACCAGCAGGCATCATCCGTTGGGTTTCTTGAGTAAGCCAGGAAAGTACTCTACCTTCTGCTCCCATTTCCCACTTCGTATGAGCTTCGAAGACAGCAGAAACTTGATCAGAAGACAATGAATATTGCTCTAATGGATGTCCAGCATACTGGCTGTTCGCACTGAGCCTAAACGAATCCTGTACCGTTTCTTCATGTAACAGTTCGGACTGTCCCAGCAGGCGATCGTAGGGTTCAGCCACAAGTCTATGGCTCACATGACCAGGGACAAACGGTTGACGGCTCAGTGCATCAGCAACCACATTCTTGGTGCCGGGTATATACTGGATGTCAAATGTGTACGGGGCCAACTTAGCCACCCACCTCTGTTCGCACGCATCTAGTTTCGGCTTTGTTAAAATATAAGTCAATGGATTATTGTCTGTCCAGACTGTGAAAGAGTGCCCCTTTAGCCAATGGCTAAATTTGTCACAGACAGACCATTTTAATGCAAGAAATTCAAGACGGTGCGCCGGGTAGTTAGACTGAGCTCGAGTAAGCGCCTTACTTGCAAAGGCGATTGGCCGCGCCTTGGACTCCCCTACCGGGACTTGTGATAATACTGCCCCTATTCCATCCAGTGAGGCGTCCGTAGAGAGGATAAATGGACGGGTGAAGTCAGGGTGCGCCAACACTACAGAGTTCAGAAGAGCTGACTTAAGTTGTTCAAAGGACAGGGCACATTCTTTAGTCCAATCTATCGAGCTGAGCTTCCTGAAGACAGCACCACCTCTTGAATAACCTTTTTTTCCTTTGGTTGCTGCAGTCAATGTGAAGAGCGGTTTGGCAATACTGGAACAATTGGGGATGAACCGTTGGTAATACATGACCATACCCAAAAAGGATTTGATCTTCCTAGGGGAAGGTGAAACTCCGTCATCCATCATGAGGTCCTTTTCAGTGATAGTGGTAATGGCTGCAATTTTGTCGGGATCAGTTGCAACACCGTGCTCGTTCACAACATGGCCGAGAAACCTGACACTCCGTCTAAGGAAATAGCATTTCTTGGGTGCCAACTTCAACCCGTGAGCATTTAATCTCTCGAAGACCATTTCCAACCTTTCCAGGGCCTTTTCTTCACAGGGAGCCATCACTAGGAGATCGTCCAAATAACACAGCAGGGTAAGGAAGTTTTGGTCACCAAATATACTCATCATAAGCCGCATGAAACTCGCCGGGCTGTTGCACAGTCCCTGCGGAAGACGATTGAATTCGTAAAGCCCTAGAGGAGTGGTAAATGCTGTCAGTTTCTTGTCGTCCTCACACATAGGGACGTTGTAGAAGCCAGACGTGAGATCCATTGCGCTGAACAACGTATTCCCTCCCAGAGCAGCGAGACAATCGGCTTGATGAGGAAGAGGGTGTGCGTCCTTTATAGTGCGTGAATTTAACCAACGATAATCAACACAGACTCTGAGATCTCCACTCTTCTTCCACACGAGAACCAAGGGAGAGGCCCACTCGCTGCTGGATTTGCGAATGATGTCCCGCTCTTCCATCTCTGATAATACCTGGCGTAGTTTCTGATATTGCCCTGGAGGCACACGCCGATAAGGCAAACGGAAAGGCCGGTTGTCAGAGAGATGGATGTGATGCACAATGTCTTTTGCTCTCCCACAGTCTAGCTTGTGCTTTGAGAATACATGTTCATACTTCTGAACCAAGCTCAGTAGCTGACCTTTCCACTGAGATGACACTTCACAAGAGTCAATGTCCAAGTCGCTCAATCCCATCTTCAGCAGAATGTCACGCAAGTCTGGATCATGCGTTTCATTATGCACAGCTTGACTCTGGGCTTTTACAGTCTCGAAGGGTCGCTCCACATCCGTTTCCAAATCCTCCAATGCCACACAGGGAGAAACGTTGGCTACCCTGGAATTTTTCTTCAGAGTGATGGGCTTGTCGTATGGGTTCAGCATTCTAACTGGCACCCACCTGTCAGCAGTCATAGAAACCACCACACGTCCTACTATGATATCCTTCTTATGGGTTGGCGACTTGGTAGGTTCAATTAACACCGCACTGCCTTCGGAAATAGGTGCTGTAGGAGGCAGCTTGGCCCACACCAGGTGCTCCTGCTTTGGCAGCAACGTGACAGCCTGAACCAGCTTGGCAATTCCAATGACATCAGGCATCTCATCACCTCTCCATCTATTAAGGCCAGAAAGCATGTTAAGGAACTGCTCAGCTTCTGCCTCTTCTGTCGATTCAGGTCTATTTACAACACGCCAGTACGTAGGGTTCTGCTTAAACTGACTCAAGATAAATTTAAGAACGTTGGTGCCTAGTATCAACTCGTCTCGTTGTCCCGTAACAACCAGCGTAGGTACACTGACTTCATACTCATACACTCTCATCTTCAGCTGGTACATACACTTCGGCACAACCTGAACTCCGCCACATCCAACCAGCATAACATTGGCTTGCATCTCACACGGATCCAGAGTCAATCCTGCATCAAGTAGACGGGACACTGCAACTTCACTGATAGTGCAGGCCATAGAGCCACTGTCCAACAAGGCTCTTAGAGGAACGGCGTCATTGACTAAAGCATCAGTGTAGAAAAGGCTGTCTGCTCGTGCCAGCTGGGCCACATTCTGAAACAGAACTACATTATCACTGGTCACTGACCTGCACGTCGACCTTGATGCATCTTCTTGGAGGGTCTGAATTCCTTCACCCGCACTGCCCCCTCCCCAGTGCGGGTGTGTCAGTTTCCCTGAATCGGGGCATGGCTGACAGACTCTGCACTCCTTCTAGGACAGGTACTGCGCTGGTGACCAACTTCTAGACAAATCAAACATCTTTTCTCTGACATGCAATGCGACCGTGTTGAATGGGTTCTCTCACCACAGACACGACATCTGGATGGATGAGACCAAGAGCGTAACTGTGGTCTATCAGGGGCAGCCTGTATATTAGTGCGCTCAAGAACCCTTTCCAGCATGCTGAGCACCCACTCTAATGTGCCAGTGTCAGTCAAGGCCGTGTGTGGAGGCGCTGTGGTAGTCTCAGGCTTTGTGGTCTGGGTACTGGGAATGCATGCTGCTGTGTTCACCGCAGTGTTATCCACAGGAGTCGTTTCTGGATGGCTGACAACGGCAGTCGCTACTTGAAACAAGCGGTCAGGAGGAGAGTGAGAGTGCAGTTTCTTTGTTCTCGACTCCCTTTGATGCTCATCAATGACTTCTTGCACCTCTGCTGATGACCACTTGGTAACAGGCTTGTATCTAAACACATTAGAAAGTCCATCATCAGGGCAATTTCTAATAAACATCATCGCGACTTCCTGCGAGATGTTCTTCATTTGACTACCCTGTGTCTGCAGGTGATTATCAGCAATTTCGGCTGCATTATTAAGACGGACCCAGTAGTCGACAGGGCTTTCTTTGGCATATGGCAGTGTAGAATAGAAGTCTGCCAGTGGAAGACAAGACTCTGGGCTTTCACTAAAATAGCGTAGAAGAATTTTGTAAATAACTTCAGGGGTAACAACCATGTCAGGTGAGGGGTTACTTTTTAGTCCTACTTTGACTACGTTCTTAGCTCTACCCAAAAGGTGGTTCAGAACCTCACTGGAATGCTCTGCTTTAGGACAGTCACACTTTCGTAAGTATACCTCCATTAACTCTATCCATTCATGAACAGAGTGTTTGTCTGTACCATCACCACGGAAAATGGGAGGTTCTCTATTGTCAGATCGTACAATCAGATTAAACCTAGATAGGTCAAGAGAAGTGCTAGCATGCTCACTTTTAACTGTCAAGGGGCTGGTCTGATGCCCCAGAGTAGGACTACGAACGGCTAAAAGCCTATCCAAAATACTGTCGCCAATTTGGCTACCCAGCTCTTCAATGAGATCTGTTAACTGCAGCCTAGAATCATCAATGATAGGAGCAGAAGTAAAAGAAGCACCAGAATTAATGTTTTCCCCCTCTTGTGAGTAACGCTGATTAACATTACAAGGTTGATCATTTTCCTTACGTCTCACAACACCATCTGTACTGATTAACCCTCTACCCCTCCCCAGGACTGGTGTAGACATGTTATACATCTTACTGTCTGTACTGATCACTTGTATAAACGCAATAAATTTTTTCAATGTCTTAATGATTCAGGGTCCGATTCAAAAGTCAATGTCTCAGAATGTCAGGAAAAATTGAATGTAATTGAGATGAGAGAAGTTAATTATCTGACACTGGAAAGCAGGACGCGATACTCTGTTTGACACCTGGCAAGTAACTGTGGCCGGCTCGCTGAATCCAGGAAGTTACAGTGAAAATCCCACGTAGATGGTCAAACCCCGGTGATCGGCGGCGGCTGATCGGTTGTATCCTAGGAGGTCACGGCACCAGTTTTATGTAGCAGTTCCAGATCTGCACATAAGAAACTTCACACCAGAGATGGCAGGGACGGTTTCACATCACTTCCATTTATTAATCCTGGAACACATGGGACACTTAATCAGAAAAACCATTCTCCACGCTATCCTCTTTCAGCGTCACACACAAGAACAACCGGGAGATAAGGAGAAACTTTTTGCGTCTTGCCTCGCCAGCATCCAATTGCGGTCTGAGGCTGACAATTACAACAATTTTATGTTAACATCGTGCAATACATTAAAACATAAGAAATAAAGAAATTGAAATAAAGTTACTGGTTGTATGTTGTTCTTTTCACATGCATTATCAACAATTAATGATGTATAAGATTAATGGTCGCATGAACCAGCAAACAAACATTCCCCAAAATATCATGCACATTCACAACGACACTATAGAGATATGTATTAGGTGCACAATCCAAATGTGAAGCAATAGAATGTTTTTCAGAATAAGGGGAAAGAGAAAAATAATAAAACATTCAAAACCAGTTCACATACATTATCATTCAAATCACTTTTCACTGTTTGAATTAAAGAACTGAACATACCTGGAACACATGGGACACTTAATCAGAAAAACCATTCTCCACGCTATCCTCTTTCAGCGTCACACACTGCACAAACCACCGATTGATTATCTCCACGTGCGTCAGATAAAATTCACGTAAAACTCACATAAATCTCATAATATACAAATATACATACTCAAAATCGATTCAGAACACATTCAGTTTAGAATTAGATTAACTTTAGTCAAATGAACACTGTTAAACGTACCAAGAACAACCGGGAGATAAGGAGAAACTTTTTGCGTCTTGCCTCGCCAGCATCCAATTGCGGTCTGAGGCTGACGTAACTCCCGCACTCCCCAAAGGCATAGCGCGTAACACAGATAAGAGTCCCATTTGCACAAAACACCATAATTAAAGTTCCTACACGCAAAAACACAGAATGACCCTTATAGGCGTTTAATACATAACAATTGTCTTTTGGCTCCACAGAAAATAAGTTTTGGGAAGTTCATCACAAAGAATACAATAAAATTATTTCTCTTCCCAACTGGTTACACCACAGTATCTCAGTTACTCAACTTAAAAACACACGAACTTGACCAGCTTGCCACATTTATGGGACATGACATTGATGTCACTCTTCGGGGAGTTTTATAGACTCCCTGAAGAAACGTTGCAAATGGCAAAAGTGAGCAGAATTCTTTTTGCCTTGCAAAACGGAATCAGCAAATTTCCAGGAAAATCTCTGGAGGACATAACGCCTAACATAAACTGTAAGTAAATGATTTCTGTGTATTGTTCTTTTTAAACAAGGCAAAAGCTCTGTACTTGCTTAAAACTTTTTCAGTTTTACATAATGTGATTTACATAAGTATTTAATCATTTTGTTACAGTTGAAGAGGACTCCAGCTCAGAGTCAGAGGATGTTCATTCTAAAAAAACAGACAAGTCAAGAGGGTAAGTTTTTATTTTGAATTTTTGACATAAGAATTAAAAATTCTATACATTAAATGCAACATGGCTTTGATTTATTCTGCCATTTGAAGTGTTGTTCTCTATGTGGTTTCAGAAAATTCTGATACTGAGGACGATCCTTCTGAAATAAGGGCTCTTAACTCTGGAAAGACTTCAGCCTCAGGAGAGGCAGTTGGATATACGAGTAATCCACAACTGCCATTAAATCAAAAAGGTATGTTATTCCATTCACTATAAACCATACAGAAGATCTTGACATTTGTTTTTAGAATTGACCATGGTGTATTATGTTTTCAACTTTGTCAAATCTGGATTACTGACATTAAATTTTGCTTATTCATTCCCTCATATATTTAATAACTAAATTTCTTTCTCTTCTCCTTTTTTTAAAAGAAATAGTAAAACCCAGAAAGCCCTGGTCAGGAACAGAGAGGAAAGTCATAGAACACTATTTCAAGAACAACATTAAAGAAATGAAGGCTCCTGGAAAAGTGGACTGTGAAAAATGCTTAAATGAAAACAAGATTTTAAAGGATAATGGAAGAGATTGGAAAGCAGTTAAATACTTTGTGCACAACAGAATAACTTCGATGAAGAGAAATTTGGGTCAACAGTATCGGGCCCTATTGCCCTGAGAGCTTGCGATGTGGAGTATCAATGTTGAATGTCACAATACTGAGTGCTCGTGATGCACCACACACCTTACGAACAACCCATATTTCTGAGAAAACGTTGGCCAATTCTGAGTGTGCTCCACACAGGTGAGTGGGCTTGACAAACCACCTGTACGAGTCACACTCCTTTCCTTTCCATATGCACCAACACTTCACGTTTCTGGGGAATATTGTGCAACCCAAATGAGCATCAGTGTGTCATAGCATTGAAATTATTGACTACAGCTGGTTTTAGATACATGTCTAAACATTTTAAGCAACAAAGCCTATTCTGTTTGGGCCTCTCAGTTTTTAAATGCCTAGCTATGACTTTGACTTAAGCCACTTTAAAATTGCACAAATGTATTATTATTGTTACTATTTTCATTTTTAGTTTTATTTATACAATCTATTACCAACTTTCATATGTCTTTTTTCATTGTTATTTTACACAAAGCAAAACGCTACTTATTTGTAAAGTACTATAGAAATAATTATTTATAGTATTATATAATGTTATTGATATTATTATTGTATGCCTGTAGCCACTCATCACTGACGGTGGAAAGTCTGCACTACCGTAAGGGGTGGGGGCGAATCACTTGGAAAACCATTCCACACACCATTAGGAGTGTGTGTGCACTTTAAATAAATTCTGCCTTGATTTCATTAAAGTTTCTTGTTCATTGTGTGTGTGTGTGTTCCAATGAAACAAGTCAACATGTGCAATAAGTGCTTTTAACAACTGCCAATGTTAAAATGTTTTATCATCTGAGTCAGGTACCATATTTCCCTAGCTAACTGATCTTGCAAATCTTACCATAAAGGTAACACTTTCTGCTTCTATTTAACTTATAAATATAAGATTTTACGGTGTAAATGTAAGTTTGGTTAAGTGATTTTAAATAATATTCTTCACTTGAACAAAATCAGTTAATTTCGCTTTCATTGCTACGGCACTTTTGGCTCACTGTACAAAATTGAAAGGATTTTTAGGCTGGTTTGGCTATTGCTACCGGAATGGTGAATCCATTAAAACTCATTCAGTCATCAATCTCATGTTTCCAGTTTATTTCTCAACATGTAGGAGTAGACATTTCTTTGATACCAAGTGCTGGTAATTGTTGGTTTCTGATAACCCATAAACAAATAGAAACAATATAACATTAACACAAATCAACTTGAACAAATCAAGTAAATCAAAAGAAACTTACATTGTCATCAACACAACAATTCCACACAGGCCATGTGAGTAGAGAGGCTTCTCGCACAAACAGAGGCTTGATTAATAAAAGGCCACAGGTGATCTTATCAGGACTCAGTCAACCAATCAGGTCACAGTATAATTTTCTACAGCCGCCCCCAAATGTGTTAACATTTGCATACAAGAAAATTCATACTACTGTACTATCACCATCATCAATCAATTCAGGAAGAACAATTAAACGGCTGACTGGATGAATTAAAGCTTCCCATCACTCAGAATTTCAGCAACTCTTCTTCTCCCATCAGAACTTGATAAAGTCTTGCTAACGGTCCCTACCAGCCAGCGTCCACGAGGAAGCTGGGGGTCCACAATCATAACCTTTGTCAAGGGCACAATAGGATTGCCATCAAATTTCCACTTTTGACGAATCTGAAGATTCGGAAGATAATCCTTAATGAAACTGGCCCAGAATCGATCTGCAAGAACTTGACTGTGTCTCCACTTTCTACGGGTAAGTAGCTCTGAATCTGCATACATCACTTGCGGGAGAGATGCATCTCGCCGCCCCATCAATAAAATATTTGGGGTAATGGGATCAAGATCTGAAATATTCGAAGATACGTAGCCAAGAGGTTTTGAGTTTAACAACTCCTCAATTTCAACAAGCACAGTATACAGAACTTCCTCAGAAACAACTTGTGTTCCCAGAACCACTTGTAACGCTGTCTTAACAGACCGTATCTCTCTTTCCCAAGTACCTCCAAAATGGGGAGAGTATGGTGGATTAAAGGAGAATTTAATTTGTTGGAGGGCAAGCATCTCCTGAAAAAAAGGGACTAAGCTGAGAAAATGCTGTCCGAAGTTCTCTTTCTCCTCGCTTAAAATTAGTCCCTTGATCAGACAATATTTCATAGGGCCGACCTCGGCGAGCTACAAACCTTCGCAAAGCCAGAAGGAAACTATCTGTGTCCATACCAGAAAGTAGCTCCAAATGAATACACCGTGTTGTCTGGCATTTAAACATAATGCCCCACCTTTTCTCATGACGGCGACCTATTTTGATGCTTAAAGGCCCAAAACAATCCATACCCGTTGACCAAAAGGGAGGCTTATACAATCGTAGTCTGGACACCGGTAGATCAGCCATTCTGGGGACTGAGGGCATACCTTTCCATTTCCTACACTCAAGACATGACCTCTGAATTTTCTTTATTAACTGTCGCCCTCTCAAAACCCAGTATTTCCGACGAAGATGGGCGAACACTCTTTGTGGTCCTGAATTACACAAAATTTAATCAAAGTCAGCAACTAAACGTTTGGTAATATGATTCTTTGGGTCTAAAACAATTGGATGTATAGCTTCAGAATCCAAATCTTCACTTTGATGGAGTCGTCCACCCACTCTTATCAGCTCGGTCACTGGATCAAACTCGGGTGCCAAGTGAACTAAACGGCTTTGTCGAGGAACTTAATGACCATCTTTAAGCAGTTTATATTCCTCAGGGAAATCCTCCATCTGGGCTTGACGCAGGAGATGCAATTCTGCTTGAGTTTGGAAAGGTTTAGTGTCGTCTCCAAATACCAGAGAGAGAGTTTCAACTGGTCGCTGCAATCAACTCTGACCAGGTATTAAATTGAAGCATATCAGAAGCTGGGAGTTTATTGGTACCCGATTAAGTCCACAGAACAAAGATTTTCTAAGTTCTGTACCAACCTCATCCGGACTTGAAGCTGGCAATTTTGGCCATTGCTGAGAGTTCAAGTGTAAAAAGGTAGGTCCTTGAAACAAAGAACTTGTAGCAGACAATTCAGAAAGCTTCTTGCCTCGAGTGATGTCATCTGCTGGATTGTTTGCAGTGTCAACATATCTCCATTGATCCGGTCTAGTACATTCAAGAATCTCTGTGATGCGATTAGCCACAAAGATCTTGTACCGGCAGGATTCAGACTGGATCCAAGTCAACACAGTTGTAGAATCGGACCATAATGTCACTGTTTCGATATCCAAAGTGAGTTCCTGTTGCAACAAGTTTGCTAGCTGAGCTCCAGTCAGAGCAGCACACAGTTCTAAACGAGGAATAGAAATGGTCTTCTTTGGTGCTACCCTTGAACGAGCCATGACAAGAGAAACAGAAATCTGACCATCTCCACTAATCAGTCGCATGTAGGCAACTGAGCCATACGCCTTCTCAGATGCGTCGCAGAATATATGAAGCTCTCTTCTAATTGGATCTCCCCAGTTCTTTCTTGGACCATACCACCGTGGTACTTGGATTCTAACCAGATCAGGTAACTCATTTTCCCATGCAAACCAGCCTACCCTTATTCCTTCTGGAATATCTGGATCATCCCATTCTCTGGTAGGCTTCATCCATAACTGTTGCAAAAGAATTTTAGCTCGTGTCGTGAATGGAATGATGAAACCCAGTGGATCATACTGACGAGCAAGTATTCGATACAAAGCACGTAACGTTAGAACATCATACTCCACTGGACGATGCTTATAACTCAAGGTATCCTGCAAGCAGTACCAACTCAATCCAAGTGTACTCTCGCATGGATCGGTGCAGTCACGGCTCAACCATAGATCAGTGTCTACTGAACGTGCATCAGTTGGTAAATGGCTCACCACAGGGATTTGATTACTGGCCCATTGCCGAATTTCAAACCCACCTTCAGCCAACAAAGAACGCAAATCCATGAGCATCTTTTTTGCTTCTTGACTCGTTGGGAAACTTTGCAAATAATTATCCACATAAAAGGAATGCAAAACAGAAGATTGGACATCTTGAAATTCGGCAGGAAGGTTTTGCACACATTTCTGAAGAGCATACGTAGCGCAACAAGGGCTACAAGTAGCACCAAATGGCAAAACCTGCCATTCATAAACATTTCATTTCTTCTCATATTTCGCCATAAGAAACGTAACAGTGATGAATCAAAAGGCAAGAGGGGGATTTGATGGAACATAGACCTGATGTCTCCACTGATAGCAACTGGATGTTCTCTAAACCGTAGTAGGACTCCAATCAAGGAAGGACCCAACACTGGTCCAGGTAACAAATATGCATTCAAACTCTCACCTTGATACTGATAGGAACAATTAAATACCACACGATGCTTGCCATTATGTTCCACAAGATGGTGAGGAATATACCAAGCTTCATCACTGAATTCAATCTCATTAGGCTCCAGCTTCTTCACACATCCAGTTCATGTTTTCCTTTTCTTGTGGTCATGATATGTCTGTTTAGATCTTTCTTGCCATTCTTACGTAATTTCAACAGAACAGACTTGAACCTCAGGAACCATGCCACAGCTTTCTTAAGCCCCATCCAAGTTGAGAAATAATTCATGAGGTAAGTAGTGGCATCACAGTTTTTCACAGCAACATTGACAGTGACAACTCCTTTTCTTAATTCAGGGTCATCTGGAGACAGAATGGGTTCAGATGGAAGCTCTGGCCAGCAATGAGATGGTTCCTTCAGAAAGTCTGGCCCACTGATCCATGTTGTTCTTTTCAAGAATATGTTGACATGTAGTCCCCGGGAGGCGTAATCGGCGGGATTGAGTTTTGTGGCTATATACTTCCATTGGGAGACATCTGACGCACTTCTGATGACATTAACACGGTTTGCCACAAAGGTTAGGAATCTTCTGCTTTCATTCCGGATGTACCTTAGAACAGTCATGCTATCTGTCCAAAACAGAGACTTTTCCAATTCCATATGCAACTCCTCAGATAGCATCTTGTCCATTCGTACGGCCAAAACTGCAGCAGTGAGCTCCATTCGTGGTGTGGTCATCAGTTTTAAGGGAGCAACTCTGGCCTTTCCCATTATAAAGGTGACGTGGACCTTTTTGCTGCCAGTCAGTCTAAGATAGGTAACTGTTCCATACCCAAGGTCACTCGCATCACAGAAGTGGTGCATCTGTGCTGTTTTGACATCTCCAAAGTTGTTTGGTACAAGGCATCGGTTGACCTTGAACTCCCTCACTCTTGGAAGATCTTGCCACCATTGCTTCCAGGCTTGAGCCTGGACCTCTGGCAATTCTTCATCCCTTCCAATGTTCTGCTTGCACAACTCTTGCAAGATGTGTTTTGCCGGAAAGGTGAGAGGTGCAAGGAATCCAAGTGGGTCATATATAGAACTGACCATAGACAGAATCCCACGTCTGGTGCATGGACGCTCCTTTATGTTCACCTGGAATGTGAAAGTGTCTTCCTTAACACACCACTGCACACCGAGAGCTCTTTCCACTGGCAAATCTTCTATGTCAAGGTCAAGATTCTTTATGTCCTTGGCCCTCTCAGGTTCTGGAATGGAGGCCAATACAGCTCTGTTGTTACTAATCCATTTGGTCAATTTAAAGCCTCCAGTTGCACAGAGTAATTTCAGCTCTTTACAAAGTCTAATGGCATGGCCCTCTGTGTCCACCACCTTCAACAAATCATCCACATAGAAGTTGTTCTTGACTGTGCTAGTTGCATCAGCTGAGAAGCACCCCTTGTTATCCTCAGCTGTCCTCTTTAAAGCATAACTTGCACAGCTAGCTGATGATGTTGCGCCAAAAAGATGTACGATCATCCTGTACTCTTTCAGTGGCTGACTAACGTCCCCATTTGGCCACCAAAGGAAGCGCAAAAAATTCACATGATGAGATGGGACCTTTACTTGATAGTACATTTTCTCCACATCAGCCATGATAGCGATGTTGTCAAGACGAAAACGGACTAAGACCCCAATTAAGCTGTTTGTAAGATTGGGACCTTGAATGAGTTCATTGTTCAGTGAGGCACCCTGATAAGCTGCAGAGCAGTCAAATACCACACGCAAGCTCCCCTTCCTTGGGTGAAACACACCATGGTGTGGAATATACCACACTTTTCCATTTTCCTGCATCAACTGGTCTTGGGGTACAAGTTCAGCATGTCCGCATGATAGGACCTTTTCCATAAATGCCCTATACTCATTATGAAAGTCACGATTCCTTTGAAACTTTCTTTTTAAAGACAATGCTCGTTGCTCTGCCATGTGACGGTTGTTTGGCATCATAGGATTATCCTTCTTGAATGGCAAAGGCAATTGATAATGTCCATCCACTAATTCAACAGAGCTGTCCATTATCTGCATGAATTTGTGGTCTTCCACCGACATTTGTTTCTTTTCCTCAAAACACTTTTCTGGGAAATCATGGTTGTATTGCTGAATCAAAAGTTCACTCAGGTTATCAACAGAAATCCGATGTGCATGAATATATTTCTGACCTTGCTTGTTGATGCATGCATCCTCATTGTGGAGAAGTCCATTCACCACCCATCCTAGCAGTGTTTTAACAGCAAAGGGTCCATTACCCTGGCTATTGATAATTCTCCAAGGTTCCATCAATTTGGGTGCATTAATCCCAATCAGAAGGTCAATCCCAGCATTAATGTTGGGAATATCAACATCTTGAAGATAGGGCCATTTTCGAATATCTTCTCGTCTGGGGATATGTTCCCTGTTGACTGGAATTTCCTGCTGAGTGTAAACTTCAGGTAATTTTATGAATTCCTTTCCTTCCAAGCTACACACTTCCAGGCCCTTGACTACCAGACTGTTAACAGATTTCTTTTGCCCCATAGTGCGCAGAAGTATTTGCTGATGTTTCCCATTAGCATTCAAGTTCCTCCTAAGTTGTTCTGTGCAAAATGTTGCGGAACTCCCTGGGTCAAGGAAAGCATATGTCTGAACTACATGATTTGAATTACTCATTTTGACTTGAACTGGTATTATTGCAAGTGTACAATGTTTATCACTACATTCAAGTGCCTCTCTTTTCAGTGAAACCAACCCACTGCTCACTGCCCTTTTGTCTGTAGGACCTGCATTACTCTGCTCTTTCATTACATTTTGAGGTATATGCAAGATAGTGGGATGTAATTTTGAACAAATTGAACAGGTTTGTCTATTTTTGCAAGTCAAACTCATGTGTCCTTTAGCAAGACAACCAAAGCAGACACCTTTAGTCTTTAGCAGCTTAACTCGAGCGTTGTGAGACTTCTTCATCAGCTCTTGACATGACACAATCTCATGCTCACCATTACAGGCAGGACAGAGTTTTGATGAACTGTTTTTGGGCACATTTGATACTTGCATTGTGCTCTCTGTGTTGTTCTTTGGTGCAACCGATACTGTTGTGGCAAAACTGCTCCCTCTGCTCTTCTGCATGGAACTCATTGGCTTACTACTGTTTTTGGTGGCCTTCTGTTTGAGGAGCCGTCTTGGAGGTTACCAAAGATTGGGTCTTGTAGAATCCTGGCCTGCCTTTCCAGGAAGAAGACAAGATCGGCAAACGTGGCTCTTGTTCCTGTTCGTTCCCTGATGTCAAAAGCATGTGATCTCCATTTTTCTTTCACTTTGTAAGGCACCTTGGAGATTAGAAGCCTCAGGTTTAATGGAAGGTTCAGCTCATCCATGTACCTTAAGGTGCGCATTACATTACAGCATCCACGGAGGAAAAGAGCATAACTGTACAGAGCTTCTCCATTGTCTGATGGGATATTATTCCAATTTAAGGCTTTATCCATATAAGCATTAGTAATTTTATATTCATCTCCAAAATGAAGTTCCAATAGCCGTTTTGCCTCTGCATACCCTCTATCTGCATCCATATGAAGGCAACTTCTGACCAGCTCTTTAGGTTGGCCAGAGGTGTACTGTTCAAGGTAATACAGTCTGTCTTGGCTATTGCTGGAGTTTCTCTCAATACAGTGTTCGAATGCCTGCATAAATGGTCTGAAGTTCAGAGGTTCACCACTAAACATGGGTAGATGCCTAGTTGGAAGTGAAGTCATTTTCTGTTGCTGTGCAATAAGATCAACAACAGCACCCAGGTTGCTGGTATCTGAGCTTAAAGGAGCATATGGAAAGGAAGTACCTGCAGCTGCTTGACTGGTCGGATTCAATTGTAAGGTCTGAACAGGCCTTTGTGACCTCCATGGTCTTGTATCCTGTGTTAAAACCTTTTGCAATGGTGTTTTGGGAACAGTAGAGATTCTGGCATATTCCACTGGTGAGGATTCTGGATGAACATGTTCCTTGATTCTGTCATAATTGCTCTCCAGATACGCATTCATGCCATCTCCTGGCAATTCTGAAACTTCTGTCAATATGAGTTTAGAGTTCATAGATTCAGCATCAATGCTCTGTAACACTCGCACTTTTGCATTAGCTGCAGCCAACTCTGTTTCAAGTTCAACTCTTTCCATTGCATTTTGCACTTTAATTCTTTCAATTTCCAAGGCGTGTTTTTCTTCAGTCCTTCAGTACGTTGCAATAGAGCTGCCTTTTCAGCTTCAGCTTTTAAACGGGCGGAAGACACTGACGAAGATTTTGAGGCAACATTGGCACCAGAACGTGAATGTTCTACTTTACTGGCACGTGCTGCCACAATGGATATACTGTCCAGAGGAGACACCACAATTTGGGGTTCATAGCTTTGAGCATTCTTCCACATTTCTACCTCATTCAAAAATGTTTCAAAGGTTTGCATCTTTGGTTGGTACCAATCATCATTGTCACTTTTCTTTTCCTTTTCCTCATACAGCACTTGCACAGATTGATGCACATCTTTAAATTCATCCAATGCCACATGGAGATGTTCAATGCCTGTGTCAACGGCTTCAATATCTCCACCTTTTAATAATTCCTTTAATTCATTCATTTTACGTGTACACACGCCAAGTTTTCCTCTGCGCGTTGCGCAAAGCTATTTAAGTTTGTCATCAGCCATATTTTAGCTTTTTTGAGAACAACAACAAAAAGATTCATTTAAGCTTTCATATGCGTGAACAAAAAATCATTGACCGCTCCAGTAGCAAATCCAGTAATAAACGATAATGCACTCCAATAGTGAACTTGAAAGGTAAATTCTCAAAAGATCCAAAACTTTGTCAACTCCAAAGTATCAAAAAAAAAACAAAAAAAAAAACTTTTACGCTTCAATATCAGTCAAACAAATGCTTCCATGGGTTCCAAACAATTTGATTGTGAAGCAGTGCAAACGATTGCAAAGTTCTTTACTTAATGTAGTGGCGGACCACTCTTAGCTGGGACGTATTGCTTAGCTTCTTTGACAAGCTATCCAACACAGAGAAACTTAAATTGTACCTTTTTTGAGGTGGATGAGATGGGATTCCAGCAGATAGGTAAACAGGGCAGGTAAGCAGAGCAAGGCAGGCAGCAGGCAGGTAAGTAGGTTGGTTCAGACAAAGCATGGACTCCAGTAATCCAACAAACGATTGGTAAGTGGTTGAAAAATGGTGGTCAAAAAAGGCACAACTTAATATCAAAAATAATGTCCAAATAGTGTTCAATAGTGATTCAATAGTGTTTCAATAGCATTTCAATAGCATTGTAAAGAACTGTATGCTTAATACGTTCCAACAGCTTCCTTGTTCTTTTGTTTTTAGAAAGGTGAGAGGCGGCCATCTTTAACTTAAAACATTCTCACCAACCGTCAAACTAAAAGTCCCTACAAAATAAAGGACCCTAAATCTAACAAAATATACTAGTGCTCCAATAGCACAAAAATTTAGATTAAACTCAAAATGGCTCCTACATCCAGCTTCAATGAGTTTCTGAATCTCTTGCTCATAAATAAGCGCACGATCTGGATCCTTAGCCAGCTGTCTTTCCAGTCGACGCAAAGCTGGCATTACTGCCTCGGATGGTACTTTAATTACTGGTGCATTCTTAGCTCGCAGTAAAGGAGTCACATATCTTCTAATTCCATTAATTTCTTCACACTTTGTTTCCCGTTCCAAGAACTCAAGAGCTTCCTTATCTTCCTTAGAACGCAGGGCATGCTTCGGAGTTGGAGAGAAAGGAAGTACATCAACTTTCCATAATTTCTCCACATCCTGGTGCAACTGATCCATGGACAGTGAAGCTTGGAAGAAACACTGCATGATTGAATTAGTCTTCTCACCTAAAGAAGTCGGTCCCTGCAATGTCCACCCCAGGCGAGTATGTAAAGCAGCTGGACTTCCAGGAGGACCGAAATGTATTCGCTCTTTGGAACAAAGAAGATGAGGATAATCAGCTCCCACTAATAACAGAGGTTTCACCTTCTGAAACTCTTCCAGAGGGATGCCTCTTAGATGTTGTTAGCGTCGCTGGAGCATCTGCACTGGGTAAGTCTGCTCAGGTAGATCAAGCATTTGAGCTGTAAAAGCTCCTCGTATTTGGTATTTACTCTACTTATGATCAGCTGACGAAATTAAAAAGGAAACATTTGCACCTTCAATTTTCTCTGAGCCTTGCCGGATGGTTCGAATAACCAATGACTCTGCCGCCCCATGAAGACCTAAAAATTCTGCCGCAGAAGACATAAGCATGGTTCTTTCTGAACCGTCATCTAATATGGCATACGTCTCCAGAGTCTTTCCTTGATGGCTCAGAACTACCTTCACAATTTTCAAAAGAACAGAGTTAAGACCACTTGGTCTGCTCAAATAATATATCCCAGAATCAGGTTTGTGTACATTCACATCATGCAATATTCCTAGGTGACGATTCTGACATTTTGGACATTTTCTTTGCAGGTCACAACTAAACGCTCTATGGGCCCAACCACATCTCCAACAACGATTGTTATCAGCAATCCACTTCCGTTTTGCTGCTGTATCAAAATTCTGGAATTCAGAACATTGACTAAGATGATGATCAGTATGACAACAGTAGGTACAAGATGGTTTACGGCCCTCATTCCTTTCCTGTGATCTAATAATTTCAGTTTTCCTTTTCTGAGTGGGTACATTTACTTCTGGACTTACCCTATGAAGGAAAGCAGCTGACTGAAATTGGGACTTGGTAGGCCTCCCTTCTCTTATCTGGGACTTCACACCCTTTGATTGTTCAAATACTTGGACAGCTAGATTCTGACATTCTGATTCCTCTTCCAACCAAACAGAGAAACTAACCAAGTCATAGGGCTCATCTGGTCGAGTAGCATATCTTGCAAAACTAGCAACCTGCTGGGCTGGAAGCTTACTAAGCAATTGATGGACATGTGATGCGCAGAATAACTCTTTTGCTCCTTCATGATCCCAGGACTGAAGCATGCCAACAAGAGCTTGAACTCGTAGAGCAAATTGACTAAACCCATCGGGATCTCCTGATCGTACAGCTGACAAGTTCTTAATAGCAGCAATCTCCCGAAGCACCAACTGATGGGGTTGGCCATACCATTTCTGGAGAGCCTTCAAAGCAGTAGTGTAAGGCTGAGAATGATAGGCATAAGCCAAGGCTAAATGTCGGGCTGCATCAAACTTCAAATGATCCAGAAGAATGTGATACTTATATTGCTCAGTTTCCTCTAAGGGCATCAAATTCTTCAAAGCCATGTTCAACATGGCAAACTCATAGGGGTCATCACTCTTCAAATACGGAAATGAAAGTCTTTAAATAAGGGCTGACCTTGAGGGCTGTGAAGCAGGCATCTTTGTCTGAGGCACCGTCACTGCTGTCGGAATGGGCCTACACTGATCAAGTACCATCTGTTGTACTCCAGTTGGAGGAAGTGCAGATGTTTGATATCTCTAAGCAATGATATCTCTGGAGGTGAAAGGATTCGAGATAGACATAGTGGAAGGATTAGCTTGCTGCTCCCTTACTGTTCCAGTTTGATGTTGCAAGGAAATTTGATGAGGATTACCAAGCTATGCATAGGGATGTCCAACTAATATATCTCTTGGATGCAATGTTGCAGCTCTCAATGGATCACAATTAAGTGAAGTGTATTGGCCAAGAGATGGATACGACACTGGATAAGGAAAATCAGGCAGGTTTGGATGCCTTAGTCCTCCACTTGGATAGAGGGGGGGCGGCAGCCAACTTGGAGGCATCCATGGATTCCCAGGCATAAGGAACACATTTCCCTGCATTTGATCAGCTGGAAAAAGGCTTTGATCCCTTCCTACTTGTTGATCACTGGAATCAAACCCTGAATTCATTTGATGACTGACTGAAGATAGCCATGGTAGACCATTACGTTGCTGAGTCAAACCTGCACCCATTACATCAGGATCCACAGCAGATTGGAACCTAAGGTTGTCTATGGGACGAAAGGAAGGTCTAATAGGGGTACATGGATTAGAAAGCTGTGGTGGTATCTCTGTAGCAATAGGTACGGATAAAATAGGCATTGGAGAGACAAGCGGCACATCCTGAGACGGAGGCATGGTAATTGGTTCACTACTATTGGATACATCTATACTGATGCTGTCTAACTCAGTTATTGGCTGTACTGCATAACTGTAGCTTTCAGCCAAGAGGAGATGTCGTCAGGTGGCGTCCAACTTTCACAGGGTGTTTCGACCCTGGACCACAACACCCTCCAGTTGGCGGGTCGGCAGTGGTGGCCAGTCACTGCCCACCTCCTCCTGGCCCCCAGCTCAACTCCTCCCTCCTACTCCAGAGCCAGCAAGACGCTCTCTCTGCTGCCTCACCCAACCTACGAACAGCTGCCTTCCTCTCCCTTCCTGCTATACCCAGAGCTGTGAGTGACTTCCACACAGACTGCGCCGGGAAACCCCTACACCCAACCTCAACCGGAAATAGCCAGGTCTGCCACCCTTTGGCCCTGCACTGCTCAACAAGGTCCTGATACTTGGTGGCTTTCCGCTCATAGGCCTGCTCGCACCCGTCTTCCCACGGGACCGTCAGTTCAATCAAGATTATCTTCCTTGCCTCCTCGGACCATAAGACCACGTCCGGCCTCAGCGATGTTTGCACAACCTGGGGGAAGACTAGCTTCCTTCCCAGGTCCACCCTCATCTCCCAGGATTGTGCTGCTTGCAAGAGGCTCTTTTTTATCTTCTTGGGGGCTGGTGGTTTCTCCCCTTCTCTAATGAACTGAATGGATGTCGCCGGCCTTGTACTGGTCTGGCGCTTTTTCTGCCTCTCCCGCTCCAAGATGTCAGCCAGTGCACTGAGGACCTTGTCATGGCGCCACCTGTATCTTCCTTGGCTAAGAGCTGTTTTGCACCCTGCCAGTATGTGCGCCATTGTTCCCCTCCCTCCGCATAGCCTACACAATGGGTCCTCCCTCATTCCCCATCTGTGGAGGTTTGTTGGTGATGGAAGGGTGTCGTACACTGAACGGAGCAGGAAAGAGATACGAAAGGGCTCCAGTCTCCAGATCTCAGGCCACGTGATCTTCCGCTTCGGCAGGTCCCACTTTGTCCAGGCACCTTGTGCTCCAAGTTCGACGGCCCTAGATCTGCGCCTTTCTTCCTCCAGGTGTCGGACCTCAGCTTGAATCATGTCCCTCCTCTGCCTTGGGTCTGCTTTTCCCCACTGCTGGAAGTGAGTGGAACCGAGTCCTTGCCTCCCTATGCATGGGTTCCCGATGATGTCCTTCAGCTTCAATGCGCTTTCAGCTTGCGCCACTGATGTGCCAGCCACCCATTTGCGTCCTGATCTCGTAGTGACGCCTGCTCTTCTGACTTTTTCATCCCTGGAGTCTTGGTACATCATCACAACCCGGCACTTTGCCACCTTAAACTCTTCCACCACTGATGATAGGGGTAGTTGTACCTGACCAGACCTGGTGTATAACCCTACTGACGTGAAGCTTGGTGGGATTCCGAGCCACTTGCGGAGATGTTTGTTCACTCGCCTCTCGACTCCTTCCACTGCTGTCATAGGTACTTCATAAACTTTGGTGGCATAGAAGACACATTTCCCTGCTTAATTCCATGTTGACGTATACGTTCACTCAACTCATCCACCATAGGATTTCCGAGGTTTACCTCATGTTGTTGGTTCAGTTGGGTTGGAACAAAGGACTCTTCATTCGAACTGCATTCAGAGCTAGTAGAAGATGAAGATCTTTTCCTTTGCATATCCTTCATCATTTGTCCCATATCCAACAACATTCCCTTCATCTGCTTAATCTCCTCAGATAAAGACTTCACCTCGTTTTGAGTTGCAGTAATGGAAACTCCTTGTGATGTAACCTGCTGACTCAAATCCTCTGGCTCTTGTGCCAGTTGCCCTCTTGGATGAATCAAAAGATTTGACTGAGCCATCACATAATCTTGCTGCCATCTTGGAGGCTTTACAATCCTAGATGAACGTTTAGGTCTTACACAGTCATCCTCAGTATCAATTCTAGCAGCCTATTCCGGCTCGAATGACCATGTACAAAATTGAAAGGATTTTTAGGCTGGTTTGGCTATTGCTACTGGAATGGTGAATCCATTAAAACTCATTCAGTCGTCAATCTCATGTTTCCAGTTTATTTCTCAACATGTAGGAGTAGACATTTCTTTGATACCAAGTGCTGGTAATTGTTGGTTTCTGATAACCCATAAACAAATAGAAACAATATAACATTAACACAAATCATACATAAATAAATCAACTTGAACAAATCAAGTAAACGAATCAAGTAAACAAATCTAGGAAGATGGCGGCGCGATCGATCGCTGCGGCTGCTCCGGGTCCCAAAGACAGTGCTTTTATGTCGTTTAATGTCGCCTGTTCGTCTCCAAATAGTGTCAGTTTACCGCTAACTCTTAAGGAAATCACCCCAGAATTCATCTATGATCGCCAAAGTCTTTTGGATATCAGCAACGCATACGAACATCGCAGGCGGCTACTGAGAAGCTACGAGGCCTTTGTTTACTGCTGGAGCCGGACTTCGAGACCACGGCCTCGCCTACTGACGCTACCCGCACAAGGCAGCGTCGCAAGCGGTGTGAGAGAGGACGGAAGCGCGGTAAGCGCGGAGGTATACGAGCTAGGCTAAGAGCTAACCCCTCAAGGCCGGCTCTTCCAACACTCATGCTCTCAAACGTTCGCTATCTGGAAAACAAACTGGACTTAATTCAACTCAGTCGATCTACACAGCATGAGGCAAGGGACTGTTGCGTGTTTGTTTTCACCGAAACATGGCTAAACGACAACATCCCGGACTCCGCCATTCAATTGCACGGGCTAACCAACTTCTGAGCGGACAGAGATTCATCACTGTCTGGTAAGACACGCGGAGGTGGCTTGTGTGTGTATATCAACAAAGACTGGAGTAACAATGCTGCGGTATTATCAAAACACTGTTCATCGCTGGTGGAGTTTATGGTTGTGAATTGTCGACCGTTCTATCTGCCGCGGGAGTTCACGGCCATTGTTATCGTTGCGGTTTACATCCCCCCGTGTGCAAACGCTAAGGACGCGCTTTGTGAACTGTATAGCGCCATCAGTGAACAACAAACAAAAAACCCAGACGGCTTTTTCATCATAGCCGGTGACTTCAACCACGCAAACTTAAAGACAGCTTTTCTACCAACATGTGAACTTTGCAACAAGGGGAAACAACACACTGGACTTTGTTTACACAACAGTTAAGAATGCTTACAAGGCTGAACCCCGCCCCCACCTCGGGTACTCCGACCACATCACTGTTATGCTAATCCCAGCATATAGACCACTTCTCAAACTCACCAAACCGGTTGAAAAGCAGATCACAGTATGGCCAGACAATGCCACCTCAGCACTGCAGGACTGCTTCCAGGACACAGACTGGAGCATGTTTAAAGAGGCAGCCACCTACAACAACCACACAGACCTGAATGAGTACACTGAAACTGTGACTGCTTACATCAAAAAGTGCACTGATGATGTGACAGTCACCAAGACCATCACCACACGTGCAAACCAGAAGCCATGGATGACAGCAGAGGTTCGTGGGCTGCTAAAGACCAGAGATGAAGCATTCAGATCAGGAGATAAGGCAGCCCTCAAAACAGCAAGAGCCAATCTGTCCTGTGGCATCAAAAAAGCAAAACGGTCATATGCCCAAAAAATCAACAACCACTTCACAGACAGCAGAGACACACGGAGCCTGTGGCAAGCCATTCAGACCATCACTGACTACAAGCCCCCGCCACAGGCCTGTGATGAGGACACATCCCTCCCCGATGCACTCAACCACTTTTATTCACGGTTTGAAATGCAGAATGACACACCTGCACAAAAACTGCCCACACCTCCCAATGACCGGGCGCTCTGTCTGTCTCCAGCCGACGTAAGGAAGACCCTATCTAGGATTAACCCACGCAAGGCTGCGGGTCCTGACAACATACCTGGCCGTGTTCTGAGAGACTGTGCTGCACAGCTGACAGATGTCCTAACAGATATCTTCAACACCTCGCTGAGCCACATCTGGCTGAATGGTGTGGCACAAACAATCTGTCCCTCAATGTGGAGAAGACAAAGGTGGTTGTGATGGACTTCAGAAGAAACTCCGTTGACCACCCCCCACTGACCATCGACAGCTCGACTGTGGAGAGAGTCAGCAGCACTAAATTCCTGGGGGTGCACATCACAGAGGATCTCACCTGGACCACCAACACCATGTCACTCTCCAAAAAGGCACAACAGCGCCTACACCTTCTCCGCCGTCTGAAAAGAGCAAGTCTCCCTCCACCCATCCTCACCACATTCTACAGAGGCACCATTCAGAGTGTGCTGACCAGCAGCATCACTGTCTGGTACGGGAACTGCAGTGCTGCTGACCGCAAGACCCTCCAGCGGACAGTGAACACAGCTGCAAAGATCATCGGTGCCCCTCTCCCCTCCATCCTGGACATCTTCCTTACACGATGCTCCAGCAAAACCAACAGCATCGTGAAGGACTCCACCCATCCCTCCCACAGTCTCTTCCAGCTCCTACCATCAGGAAGACGGTACCGGAGCATCAGAGCCCGCTCCGCCAGACTGCTCAACAGCAGCTTTTTCCCCCAGGCTGTGAGAGCCCTGAACTCAAACCACCCCGCCCCCCTCTGAAACCCCATGCAAACCCCTACCTCCTGAAACATGGACCACCCCACCCCCCACCCCAAACCTTACCAAACCAAAGAAAAACTGTATGGAACTTTAATTTTTTTTTTTTATTTTTTTTTTTTTTAAGTTGAGCCAATTTAAAATAAGAATAATAAGTTGAGAGAACTCAGTTCAAAGTCTGCTAAAAGCTGGTTGCCTTAAAATTTTAAGTTGGCTCAACAATTTTTATTTTATTTTAATTTTTTTGTACGTGTGCGAATCAGCGCGATTGTGCATGAACCTCACAATACCACTTCTGCGTATGCACCAAAATTCAAACACACACACACACCCGCGCTAACGGCAGAGTCTGAGCGATGGCTGCAGCTAAACACAGTTGTCTACGTTAAAATGTTTTTCTTAGCAAGTGGAAGGAAAACGAATGTGCCAGCATAAAGTTTATACGACAATGATTTTATTGACGGGCACGAAGACAGACCAACATCGTTGAGTGGAGCACTGGATGAAATGCCCTTGAATGAGCTGCAGCGGTGCAGGTAATTTACACTGATTTACTCCACGCTTTATTAAAATTCATATGCTAATATTATATAGGAACTAAGTGTTTTATGATTGTTTTGGACTGAAAGAGCCTCTGTCCCTATACAGATCAGTTTCAAATTTCCCTGTCAGTGTTTTAAATATGATGTTATGGTTAACGTTGCAGCTGCATTGATGTGTTTTGCCATTTGCTCGCGTTAAAGTTAATTTGAACTATACTAAGTTACTGGATAGAGTTACTGTAAGCTCATTGTTTTCACTGGATAAGCAATTGTCACAGAATAGCCCGTCGTCACCTTCACTGATCACTTCCACCTGCACATCATTAATAATCATGCTTACCTGATCCTCGTCACCATCATCATTCTGAACTGGATAAAAGCACTCACCTCAGTCACCGCATTTGTCCGATCTTGAAGTTACCACACTGCAAAGCCTGTTGTTACTACTACAAGGACCGACGTTGTACGAAGCATCAAGCTGAGTATACTACCTGAAATACCTACCTGTTATACTTACCCTCTGCCTTGTTCCTCTTCAGCTTCTCCGCGATCAGATTCCTGTGGCTGGCTTGGACAACCGCTACTCCCTATCGCCCTGGCTTTCCTGTTCACCCAGGACCTGCCAAAACAAAGAGACTATATCAGAATCACTGCATACTTGTCACATCCTCTCCACGAAGGGATACTCACCTGTGTTGAAGACTTTCACCTTTGCTGTGTGCAATCCACGTCTGTAATAAATGCACTGATTATTTCACTTACCTCTGTGTCCTGCAGTTCCGTTACAGCAATGCAACATTTGAAAATTAATTAAAGCTCTCTGAAAAAAGTAATAGAGCAAAATTACGTTATAATGTTTATCTCTGAGATGTAGTCTAGTCTATAAAGTTGCACAAACTCAAACACATTGAATTCATACAGTACTGTCCTTGGTTATATTACACCAAGTACATTGACATGTCAGAGACATGTCTGTGATGAGTGCATAAGCACATACATGTGCATATTACATAAAGGTACAGTACAATAAAAGATGTGACTTTGGGTTTTTGAAAATATGGTTAACCTACGGTAGTCAATTTTGTTCATATCTTTGCTGATAATTATGCTTTTCCTGTTTGTGTCCCTTGAAAAGGTAATCAGTCCAGAATTTCTCAGAAAATAGAAGTGGAGGCTGAACCTGCAAATTGTGGATGGCAGTGATGTGAATGATGGAGCATCTACCCAGAAAAGGTCACATATTTTACTGAAACCAAAACTAACATCTGCAATATACTGTACATGTAAACAAATCAATTACCCTTTTTAATTTCTTTTCTCCAGGCCAAAACGATGCCCTCATTCGTTATTATAAAACGTCTACTGTTTATTTCATTGTTGCTAAATAGCAAACGAAATTGTAACCTTAGTTGTGAACTCTGTCATTGAAAACTTGGGTTAATATAGTATGATTCTTCATGTCTCTAGAGGCATTTTATTTGCATGGGCATGTAGGCTGTGCTTTGTTGCTGTTCTGTCTTGTCCTTAAGAAGGTGGAGCTCAGATCAAGTGGTATCTGGGAATATTTTACAACTACAACTTATAATTATTACATAATTAGTATTATACAGTCTTTTAAATAATCTTTTAAATTTTAAATAAAAACTTTTAAAATCTTTTAAATAATTTTGTTTTAATACTCAATATACACTACTCACACAAAGTTATTTATGGAAAATGTAAAACGTTTACGCTACAGTGAAATTATATCATGAAAGTAGGGCATTTAAGTAGAAGCATGCAGTGGTAATTTCTTCATCTCAAACAAATGGTGGTGGCTATACCACAACAAACATATCAATGTCTCAATAACTTGTCACGTGTCCTTGAGCATCAATTACAGTTTGACAACGATGTCTCATGCTGTTCACAAGTCGACTTATTGTATGCTGAGGCATGGCATCCCACTCTTCTTGAAGGGCTGTCCTCAGGTCACTGAGGTTCTGGGGTGCAGGGTTTTGACCCTCTGCACGACGACTCGGCTGATCCCACAGGTTTTTTTATGGGATTCAGGTCTGGAGAAAGTGCAGTCCACTTGAGGTAGCCCAGCCTCCAGCAGCCGCTCCCTGATGATGTGACCTCAATGAGCTGGGTTATTGTCATACAGAATACAGAACTGCCCTACACCTTGTGAATGGTAGTGACAAGCCAATACTACCTAAATAACATCATTAATCCAGTCATTGTGCCTCTGCATGAGCAACACAGGCCTGATTTAAACTTCATGGACGACAATGCCCCAGCTCATCGAGGTTGCATCATCAGGGAACGGCTGCTGGAGGCTGGAGTACCTCAAATGGAGTGGCCTGCACGTTTTCTACACCTGAATCCCATAGAAAACTTCGTAGAAAAAGTCGTCGTGCAGAGGGTCGTAACCCCGCACCCCAGAACCTCAGTGACCTGAGGGCAGCCCTTCAAGAAGAGTGGGATGCCATGCCTCATGCCACATTTTTTGTTGTGGTATACCCACCACTGTTTTTAGCTTTTGTTTCAATAAATACTTTGAGATGAAAAATATTACCACTCCATGCTTCTTCTTAAATGCCCTACTTTTATATAATATCACTGTAGCATGAACTTTTTACATTTTTCATAAATTTCAGCTGAAAGTCAAATATCCCTAACTTTTTGTGAGTAGTGTATTTCTCATATGTAGTTAACACTTTAAGACATAAGCACAGTTCTAATTTAAAAGCAAAATTAAACTGGTACAGTGTTGGATTGCAAGACTTAAACAGATTAAATGTATATATTTTAACACCATATTGACTAAAATCAAGTTTAGTTTACTGTACGACCCAACACTACCAAAGTTAAAAATTGTTTTTAAATGTTGAGCACTTCCTGAATTACATATAGGGTTCAGACAATTAGATTTTTTATATTATACATTTAAGTGTAAATGTAATTCTGGGCCTAGTAAATCAATTTATTGTTATTATATTATAAAAACCTAACTTTTACTAATTTCTTCCAGATGCAGTGATCCAGAAATTTCTTCACCGGGGGCCTCTTCGGGATGGCAATAAACCAAAAACTACCCAAGCTGTGGGAATACAAATCTGTAGACCTTTAGCTGAACCACTACAATTGGTTGATGTTCTGTTTCTTATGCCTGTTCAGTGTTTTGATCAGTTATACAGGTCCTTCTCAAAAAATTAGCATATTGTGATAAAGTTCATTATTTTCTGTAATGTACTGATAAACATTAGACTTTCATATATTTTAGATTCATTACAACACAACTGAAGTAGTTCAAGCCTTTTATTGTTTTAATATTGATGATTTTGGCATACAGCTCATGAAAACTCAAAATTCCTATCTCAAAAAATTAGCATATCATGAAAAGGTTCTCTAAACGAGCTATTAACCTAATCATCTGAATCAACTAATTAACTCTAAACACCTGCAAAAGATTCCTGAGGCTTTTAAAAACTCCCAGCCTGGTTCATTACTCAAAACCGCAATCATGGGTAAGACTGCCGACCTGACTGCTGTCCAGAAGGCCATCATTGACACCCTCAAGCAAGAGGGTAAGACACAGAAAGAAATTTCTGAACGAATAGGCTGTTCCCAGAGTGCTGTATCAAGGCACCTCAGTGGGAAGTCTGTGGGAAGGAAAAAGTGTGGCAGAAAACGCAGCACAACGAGAAGAGGTGACCGGACCCTGAGGAAGATTGTGGAGAAGGACCGATTCCAGACCTTGGGGGACCTGCGGAAGCAGTGGACTGAGTCTGGAGTAGAAACATCCAGAGCCACCGTGTACAGGCGTGTGCAGGAAATGGGCTACAGGTGCCGCATTCCCCAGGTCAAGCCACTTTTGAACCAGAAACAGCAGCAGAAGCGCCTGACCTGGGCTACAGAGAAGCAGCACTGGACTGTTGCTCAGTGGTCCAAAGTACTTTTTTCGGATGAAAGCAAATTTTGCATGTCATTCGGAAATCAAGGTGCAAGAGTCTGGAGGAAGACTGGGGAGAGGGAAATGCCAAAATGCCTGAAGTCCAGTGTCAAGTACCCACAGTCAGTGATGCTGGTGTTGGTCCACTGTGTTTTATCAAGGGCAGGGTCAATGCAGCTAGCTATCAGGAGATTTTGGAGCACTTCATGCTTCCATCTGCTGAAAAGCTATATGGAGATGAAGATTTCATTTTTCAGCACGACCTGGCACCTGCTCACAGTGCCAAAACCACTGGTAAATGGTTTACTGACCATGGTATTACTGTGCTCAATTGGCCTGCCAACTCTCCTGACCTGAACCCCATAGAGAATCTGTGGGATATTGTGAAGAGAAAGTTGAGAGACGCAAGACCCAACACTCTGGATGAGCTTAAGGCCGCTATCGAAGCATCCTGGGCCTCCATAACACCTCAGCAGTGCCACGGGCTGATTGCCTCCATGCCACGCCGCATTGAAGCAGTCATTTCTGCAAAAGGATTCCCGACCAAGTATTGAGTGCATAACTGAATATAATTATTTGAAGGTTGACTTTTTTTGTATTAAAAACACTTTTCTTTTATTGGTCGGATGAAATATGCTAATTTTTTGAGATAGGAATTTTGGGTTTTCATGAGCTGTATGCCAAAATCATCAATATTAAAACAATAAAAGGCTTGAACTACTTCAGTTGTGTTGTAATGAATCTAAAATATATGAAAGTCTAATGTTTATCAGTACATTACAGAAAATAATGAACTTTATCACAATATGCTAATTTTTTGAGAAGGACCTGTATATGTAAATGTTTCTTTTTTTTTTTTCTTTTTGATTGTGCAGCTCAATAAGATTGTTTAATTTGTTAAAGATTGTTCTAATTAAATAAAGACTTGGAATAGATGTTACTTTTTGTAGCTTATTGCACCATTTAACATTTTAGGCTTAAGGCATGAAATATGCAATGCACTGCAACTTTGTAGATGCATACAACCTGTATTAAAAGGTTAAAACTGGTAACACTTTAGAATACTGTTCCATTATTAATGAATAACTACACAAGAACGCATGAGTAATGCAATATTGGCACTCTAGTAACTATTAGTAACTAACAAGAAACTCTGATTAATGAATTAGTAAGTAATAGTGCTTAGTCGAAGGTGGTAGTTCACTATTAGCTAATCAGTAACTATTATTTTTTCATACCTCCCTAAGAACTACTGTATACAGGTTCATAATTAATATGAATAATACATAATGAATAATTAATTCTAAAGTAAAGCTCATGGTAACCCACTAGTAATGACTCAAGTATTACCAAATTCTTCTAAAGGAAATACTAATTATTTGGATCAGTATTCTAAAGTGAAGATTGTGATAACTCCCTAGTAATTACTGAAGTCAGTGTAAACTTTTAAGGTTTTTGTAAGGTTTTGGTTAGTAATTCATTTTGCTAGATTTGGTAACACTTAAATCATTACTAGTGGGTTACCGTGATCTTCACTTTAGAATACTGATCCAAATAATTAGTAGTTTCTTCAGAAGGATGTAGTAACACTTGAGTCATTACTATCCAAAACCTTACATATATCTCAAAAGCTTTAAATCACGTCAGTCAGTATTAGGGAGTTATGATGCTTTTCACTTTAGAATACTGATCCAAGTAGTTAGTAGTTCCTTTAAAATAATTAGATAATTCTTGAGTTATTACTAGTGGGTTACCATCATATTCATTTTAGAATTAATTATACATTATGCATAATTCACATTAATTATGAACCTGTATACAGTAGTTCTTCAGGATATATAAAACAAATAGTAGTTATTGATCAGCTAATAGTGAACTACCAGTTTCAACTGAGCTCTATTACTTACTAAATCACTAATCATAGTTTCTTGTTAGGTATTAGTAGTTACTACAATGTTAATAGTGCATTAGTGAATTGTTCCTGTGTAGTTATTCATTAACAAAGGATCAGTATTCTAAAGTGTTACCTTAAAACTAATTGTTAATTGTTGAACAGTCAAAAGCAATGTTATTCCATGGCTTTTTCCACACAAGCAAATCTGTACATGCTAAACAGAAACAGGTCTGTGCATGTAGCAGTGATTTAACTAAATTAAAGGAAAATGGTCCCCTGTTGGATGGTGCAGAGCGATGTATGTTTGCTTGACTTGATATTAAACATATTTCACATTCTCACTATTTCTGAATGCAATGGCAATGTTGATTATACAAATGTTACAATATATGTTAATTGTAACATTAATTTTGTAATTAAGCCAACTAAACTTTTTCAAAGTTAGCATTCAATTGCAAAACAAATGTCACAATTAACCCTCCAAGAGGGGACCTACGTGTTTTGATGAACAGTAACACTACTTCATGTTTATTTTCACACAAGTTAAACAGCATATTCTAAATCAGCAAGTTTTTTTTTTTTTTGTACGTCAAAGCTCCCTTTTGTTCCCAAAAGTATTATCTACAGTCTAATAGCTGTAAAACCAGGCACGTCCTGATTTTGCTGAGTTAGATGTGTTCCTAGGTCATATATATGACTGCTGGCATACAGTCTTTCTTCACAATCTGACTTTATTTCCATGCAACTCTAAACTTTTGAACATTTACACATTATCACTGCTGCACAAATATTCAGACAGTAATGATAAATGGTCATTAAATCAATAAATAACCTGCAGATATCTTCTGGGCTTGAAAATAAAACCAAAACACTTCTCAATGTATGAATGCAATCATATGTGCATATATATACATACATATGATTGCATTCATACATTGAGAAGTGTTTTGGTTTAGTCTATGAAGGTCCCCTCTTGGATAGGTAGAAGTCACTGAGAGCCCCCACTTGGCATGTGTTTAAAAAAAAAAAAAAAAAATGCTTATTTTCAGTTATATTATGAAAAAAAGGCCTTAAAAGAAAATGTTGTATGTGACTTTTGTTTCTTCAAAATAAGCAGAAACCCTCGTCCCCTCTTGGTCAGTGTAGTGTGACCGTCCCCTCTTAGTAACATAGACGTGTATGTTTGTGTGTGTGTGTCTGTCTCTGTGTGTGTGTGTCTCTGTGTGTGTGTGTGTGTGTGTGTGTGTCTGTCTCTGTGTGTGTGTGTGTGTGTGTGTGTATGTGTGTGTCTGTGTGTGTGTGTGTGTGTGTGTGTGTGTGTCTGTCTCTGTGTGTGTGTGTGCATGTTTATGCGGTTTATGAGGACACAAATTTGTATAATGACATGGGTATGACAGAGGTATTACAATATGAAGGTGGTTTATGAGGACACTGCCTATGTCCCCGTAATTCAAGAGGCTTAAAAAACATACTAAATGGTGTTTTTTTGAAAATCTAAAAATGCACAAAGTCTCCTGTGAGGGCTAGGTTTAGGTGTAGGGCAATAGCACACACAGTTTGTTCAGTATAAAAACCATTACGCCTATGGAGAGTCCCCATAAACCACTAAAACCAACATGTGTGTGTGTGTGTGTGTGTGTGTGTGTGTCTGTCTGTCTAACAGCAAACAAACAACAACAATTTACAAAACATTTCCAAATGCTAAGGAAAACAGGTGAGTTTTTAGCGCAATTTGAAAAGCACTAAGTGTAGGAGATGATTTAACAGACAACGGAATGTCATTCCAAAGCCTGGGAGCTGCAGCAGAGAAAGCCCGATCACCTTTGCATTTTAAGCGAGATGGAGGAACCATAAGGTTTAACTGATCATCTGACCGCACAGACCTGTTAGATTGATACAGACAAATTAAATCAGAGATGTACTCAGGTGCGAGGAAATACAACTAATCTCCACAGTCATCTGGAACACAACCACAGGGAGCTATATGAAGACTTCCGAAAACGTTAGGCCGAATCTACCAAAACTGCTAACGAAAAGCCAAGTAACAATAAGGGAGCCGTACAGACAACCATCTATCAAAGTATTACAAATGCAACGCCTTACAGAAAAACGTCGAAACGCCACAAGGAATTAACAGATGCTATCACACGCTTTTTGCTAAAGACATGATGCCTGTTAACACCGTGAGCAAAGAAGGCTTTGTGGGTCTAATTAACATATTGGACTGAAGATATCAGTTGCCATCGAGAAATGATTTTTCTCATGTTGCAATTCCACAGATGTACGACACTTGTGTGAAGACAGTGAGCTCCGAGCTGCGCCAAGTGGACTTCTACGCTAGCACTAGCCAGGAAGTATCTCTGTATACCAGCAAGTAGTTCGCCTTCAGAGAGAGACTTTTTAGTACATCAGGAAATGTTGTGACGTGCCAACGCACATGTTTGAAACCTACCAAAGTCAATATGCTAGTTTTCCTGGCAAAAAAAACCCTGGAATAAAATAGCTTTCACAGTTAAGCACATTTGGCATCGCATTGTGCTAAAACATAGTGTAGTGGCAAAAACAATGTTGGGTTTTTCCTATAAACCCCTGTTATTGTTTCCAACCACCTGGAGAATGCGAGTACAGGGTCCGACTCACAGCCCGAATCCAAGAAAATCCAAGAGTGTTGTCGTTGAATGTTTGTCGGTATTTATTGCAAAAAATATAAAGTACAAAACAAAAATGAAAACTGGTTTAAATGTCTTTAAACATTCCTTTGTAGCGCTTGGAGTTTAGCTTTCTCATACAGGCCAAGCTCCAGTAACACAGATCCAGGCCGAGGTCAAAGACTGTGGCCGTTTCTCAATACCAAGTTCGCAGAGTCTGGACTTCCGTCCTTTCGAGTTTGGACTTGCCAAGTTCGACTCAGAAGAACGAACTCTCGAGGACGGGAGGACGAACTGAATTCTGGGTTATGGCCCGTATCAAGTCCGCACAAGTCACCTCTCGATGCATCCTCGGTAAAAGGGGCGGATCAAGAACACATCCGGGGATTTGAACTGGACTTGGCTAGATGTGAACTTTGAATTGGAACAGTACTTGGGCAGCGACTGATGACGTTTCACAAGTACAGACAAGTACGCATATTGAGAAACGGCCTGTATCTGCTGGCACGCCTTCTCCTTCTGTCCCCCCTTCTACGCTTCATGCTCCAACTTATAGGATAGCGCCCTCTCTGGCTGTAGAAGGTGTACCACTCAAATGCAATAGAAAAGACAATTATAAGTAAATTATGAAACCAAAAATAAACTCAAATGCGGCTCCTACACATAGGTTTACATGTTATTACTTAATGTTCACATGTTAATACTTATTTTATTTATGTGGATGTTGACAAGATGTTAGTATTTCCACTATATACCAATTTATTTAAGGCCTGTATACTTTGTTTAATAGCATTTTTTTTAATTAAATTTTTGTGTAATATTTATTTTTATAAAAAAAAACAGGCAAGGCAAGGAAATATTTTGTTTAAAATATTCTCTTGCTTTAAGATGGTCTTGATGATTGTGTGGTTACATGTGAAGAAAACGTAATGTTTGAGAGTAGTTTTTGTGTTTGCAGGTCTATGGTATCAGCAAACCAGAAATAAGAATATCTGCAGAGGTTTCCAGTCATTCATAGTGTTTTAAAGTCTAAGGGAGAATTCCAAACGGCTTTTTTGCGCCCTTGAAGGGCACTTCGGGAAGAGGACGCCATTTTTAAGGACGTTCCAAACGAAGGTGAACATCTTAATCCCTTCACGAAGGGCCCTTCCAGAAGTCCGTTAGCGAAGGGAACATGCCATGGTCACTTCACAGGAAGTGATTTCCGTTTGTGAACATGCGATCTTCACTTGATAAAAGTTGCAGTTTATTTTGACTTTACAAACGTAAGTAGAATAAGCTAATTCAATTTGTCTTTGTTTTTATGTGATGCAAAATATTTTCGTCAGTGATAGAAATATAATTTAAGACTGTATTGTTAGCAGCTTTAAGCAAGTTAAGATTGAAAAAGTTTAATAGTAAATAAGACACAATTACATTTTACATTTATTCATTTAGCTGACGCTTTTATCCAAAGCGACTTACAATTGCTATATATGTCAGAGGTCGCACGCCTCTGGAGCAACTAGGGGGTTAAGTGTCTTGCTCAGGGACACATTGGTGTCTCACACCGGATTCGAACCCGGGTCTCTCACACCAAAGGCATGTGTCTTATCCACTGCGCCATCACCACCCCAATTAGACAGTATTTGAATAAAATTTGCAACAACTGTTGGAGCGCTGAATGCTGCACGCAGGCGAGGCGTTGTCAAGGATAACGTTTGGTCAGTTCCAAACGCTTATACGAGACAGTAATGCCTTACACCCTTAAAAGAACACACTTCAAGGGCTCTGCCCTTCGAAGAATATCCGTTAGCTGTTTATTTTAGTATGATCATTACATATATAAATAATAAAAAAATAGCATTTCTCTAGGGAAATGTTATATCGCAAGAAATATCGTTATCGCAATATTCAACAACAATATCGCGTATTTTCCCAATATCGTGCAGCCCTAAGGCAAAGCTTTAAAAACATATAGCAGCACAATCCAAAGCAAAATGTGTCTGCCACCTTGTGGAGCTGATAAAACCGGTTTGGTTATTTATCATTTAGCAGATGTTGACTTCAAGTGAACAAAGCTATAATAATTTATGAATCGTTTATAGACCACCACTTTTTAATGCTTTGTATTTGGGTTTGTTTGTTTGTTTTTCTGCCTGTTACATTTACCTTTTTGAATTAATTTCAAGGATTGACTTGTTCTAAAATGTGCGGATAAGGCAAAAGAAACGCCTAATATATTAACATCAAATGAACAACAATTATTTTATTTTTTTCTTCATCTTCTTTTTTTCAGAACAACTTCAGTTTCCTGGTGAAATGATCATACAGTACCTTTCTGGAAAACACATATCAAAGAAGACCAAAAACCTTTCAGTTCAGTTGTATTGATAAAACATAACTGAATTTATTTTGTAGTGTCTTTTTTTAAGTCTTGTTGTCTACATAATGTTGTAGTATTATGACCCTGGAGTATGAGTATGTAACGAGGGAACAGTGCATGCAGTATAACTTGCTGCTAGGAGTTTCCCAAAGAGACGTGTGAAAACCTCACCAAAGCATTTGTTGTGGATAAAGTTGACTTTATTTCATCATGTAGTATAACATAAACACAAAGGCCAAATAAACTGTGTGTGGTTGAGCGTATTACAACAGCCACGGTTACAATCGGCTTTAAAGAGTGACAATAATGTCATGCATTCGAAACAATTGTGCTTATAGTTGCCATACAGGGCAACCAGTTTGGAAAACTGAAAAAAGACCCTGTGATGACAGCATGATTGTGTGCTTTTACAGGTAGGCTAAGTATATTATCCAGCCGCTGTTGCCGTCGTTCAGATTTTTGCCAACAATCTTGATACCAGCATTCTGATATTCCTTTCTGGCCTCAGGGTTGATCAGCAGAACGATGGCTTGGATCTGCAATGCACATCCTTCTTTCCTGTACCATGCAAAGACATCTTTTCCACTGGTGCCTTTGTTGAGATTAACACTGAGCACTTCAAAGCCTTTCTTTTGAAGATTTATTTCCTCTTGGAGGGAGGTGCTTACGTCAAGAGCAGTGAGAGCTTTGCTCTTATCGGTCGTGCGCCGATACCAGAGGAAGACGTAGTTTCCACCGGCATTACGATTGGTGTCTTCATCCACACGAGTGTAGCCCAGCTGAAACAGGTACTGGTCGGAAGAGAAGTCAACTGATGCTTTGATCTCAAAGATATAGCTCGGCTTCTCTCTCTTTGCCCACAGGTAGATGACGTTTCCTCCTGCATTACGGTTCAGATCACAGCCCAGTCTCTCCCAGCCATCACGCAGAAGAGCAGGCTCTTGTTGGGGGTCTGTGGTTACCATGAGATCCACAATTGGAATGTCGTATTCAGTGCTGCCGTAGAAGTACCACAGGAAGATGTGATCTCCACGAGTTCCTGCATTCAGATCTCGGTTGACCTGCTCATAGCCAGCATCAACCAGACCAGATTTCATTTTGAAATCGAATGAAAACTGGATCCTGGTCACAGGTCGGTTGCCACACTCTTTCTTGTACCAAAGAAAGACCTGGTTTGCACAAAGACCTTGATTGAGGTTAACATCGATGAGCTGATAACCCTGAGCTCTCATTTCATTCTCCTCTTCCTTACAGGTGGAGACATTGAGCTTTGTTATTTGCTGACCATTTGCCATTTTGTTTTCTTCCGTATTTTTGGGACCGAAGAAACAGATAAAATTCTGAAGAAACAAAACAAACAAACAAACAAAACGTATGTTTAGTTATTGCTTTTAATATGTAATTCTGTAGTAATCATTTCGTTTATGAAGTCTAAAATGCATATTTCTCTACATTTTATTTCTTGGCACACACATCTTTGTCACGAAACAACATGATTTTAGATCTAAAATGTTGAAAGCACTTCAAAAGCATTAATGCAGTTTTTAACATATCATTTTATCATCATTATTATTATTTTTCCATATGAGCTACTTATTATACTTTCCTGCTTGCATTTCAAAGTAGGAAAAGACTAAATGTTAAATTATCAAATTTTCTAGATTTTCTCCAGATGAATAAATGATCACCCTACCAGAAAACGTTGTAGAAGACACGGCTGTTTGACTGATGAGATCAGAACAGATCTTTAAAGAAACTTCACAGGGCTCTCACTTATATATCACACAGTTGACCTGGCTACCCATCCCCCCAACACCCACCTCTAAGTTACGTGTGATTCTGAAGAACATGACTGACTCGTTCAGTCGTGAAAATATTCTTAAGAAACAAAGTTTCCAAGGGAAATTGGTTCTTACAGGTGAATTTCTGAAAAGAATTGCCATGGTGAAAGAAATTAATGCTTTTGTTCACATTTTTCAAGTCTGCTCCACTCGATGGAATTAATTTACCAGTGGGTGATTAGCGTCTCCCAAAATGTTTGTATAGATATATATATATATATATATATATATATATGTGAATAAATACCCAACATGCACAAGTATTGTAGCCCTTCTAAATTGTATTGTAACGTGCAACCCAGAGAAATAAAAAGCACAGCAAATAACACAAGCGGGCTAAGGCTTCCTTTCGTGATGCATCAATTATAGGTTCAGTGAATCCTTCACATCCCCAGGCACTGAAGAAGAGAGAAAACTTTTGTCACAATGGAAGCAGAGATCCTAATCATAATAGAATAAAGCAATACGGTATATTGTGAATATACTCATGGCTAAAGGGCACTGACAGGCACAGAGATTGATATCTAGCTGCTTGCCGAAAGCCTGCCGGACTCTGGAGGTGAACTAGGGTCCCCGATCATACACTGTGTCTTCTGGTCGGCCACAGATCCAGAGAACGTGGTGGAAAAGGATGTTAGCAGTCTCCATAGCAGTGGGTTAGACCTTTTTTAAGGATTAATCTGCATGACTTACTGCAGTGATTAGAAAAATGGTGGTATACCCATTGGAGTTTGGCAGATCGGTGATGAAGTTGACGGACAGGTGGGACCAGGGTCTCAGAGGGATAGGCAGTGGTCGTAGAAGGCCGGCTGATAGTTCTCTGGGGGTTTTAGACTGTGCATAAACTTGACATGCCTTAACATATGTCGTAACATCATTGGTGAGTGAAGGCCACCAGAACGAGTTACGTACCAAGGCTGTAGTCCTTTGGATGCCAGGGTGTCCTCTGCTGAGGGTGGTGTGGATCCACTGAATCCTTTTTGGCGCTGAGTGTGTGGTACATAATGCTTGGTTGGAGGACATTCAGGTGTGCTCTTTGAATTTCTTCCATGATGTCCCAGCTTATGGGTGCCATGATGACAGTAGGTGGTTATATGGGCGCATTTTGGAAAGAGCATCAACTTTGCTGTTCTTACTGCCAGGGCGGTAGGAGACTGTGAATTGGAATCTTGTCAAGAAGAGTGGCCATCGGACTTTTTGTGAATTGAATCGCTTTTGCCCCCTTGATGTATTCGAGGATTTTGTGGTCGGTGATTACTTGAAACAGAGGGTCAGAACCATCCAGCCAGTGGCACCACTCTTCTAATGCAGCCTTCACGGAGAGTTTCGAACATCAAAGTGCCTTTCATAGAAGAAACCGTCCAACGGCTAGTATCCAGGGAATGGACCCCCTCAGTCGATACTGAAATTTTCTAAATGTAACGATAAGAGTCTTTCTGCAACACTGGTAGTACAGAGTAGCAACTCAATCAGGTACCCGCTGACGGGCGGCTGCTTTCAAACGTTCCCGTTCCTGTTTGGGTGCGCTTTCTGTGAAGAGCACTCGTGGTGATGTGGCTCGAGCGTACTTAGTTTCGTAAATGGACTACTAGTACTGAGCCTCATGACGTACTGTAGGCCTACTTCTGACTTGAAATAATGTTGGTTAAGTACCAAATTCCTTTCAAGGCAAGTCATATCACTCAGTGGCCATCTTTGATTGGCCATCTTTTTTTTAGTTTTATAAATGTTGTGAAAATATCAATGTGTTGCTTCTAATGTTACAAGCACTTCGACATTAGTAATACAATGGCATTATTGTTATTATTATTTTAATTTTTCATATTTTTAATTTTAAGATAGCTACTTGAACGGGTTTCAAAGTAGGAAAAGACCAAAGGGTTATTGCCACATAAGTTGCCTTGAATTTCAACAGAAGTCTAGAAGACTGTGCAATAATGTTTAATAACCGATGCTGCTGTAAATTGCAGATTATCCAGAAGAACATGGCTGACTTGTACGGTTGTGAAATGTTCTTAAGAAAAAAAGTTCACCTGTTTTTCCTCAGAACAGCTTCAGTTTCTTGGTGATGCTATCAAAAACTGCATGAAAAATGTCACTGTCAACAAAAAGATTTGGGTGTTTCCCAACCAGAAACCCTTGATGACATGTGAAGTGCAGGGCTTGACGCTTACCTTTTTCCAAGGAACACGTGCTCCTAAATTAAAAAATTTCAGAGCGCATTAAAAAACTGTAGGGGCGCAATGCAAATTTTTCAAATTAGGTGTTTTAGCTTAATAAGGGGCTATAAAGAGACATTTTACAAGCACAACTATTTAATTAATCAGAATGCAGAAAGTACACAAGATTTTTAAATAATTTTGCTTCAGACGCTATTGAATAGGCTAATTATGTATATATATTAGTTATAGAGCTATTAAACTGTATGTACATTAGGTATGTGACGGTATAAAATTTTCACAATAGTCATTGAAGCTTTTGTCACTGTATTTTATTTGATTTTTTTTATCACAATATATAATTTATAAAAAGTGAAAAAAGTGTTGTCCTCCTGACTTTATTAAAAATACACAAAAATATAAAGTAAACAAGTGTTTCAAGATTAGAGTGCAAAAGATTGTTCAAATGAACGAAAGAACAATAGGTAACACTTTACAATATGGTCCCATTTGTTAACATTAGTTAAAGCAGGCTAACATTAACTAACAATGTGCAATAGCCAATTGTTGCAGTAGTTAATATTCTTTGTTAGTTTGTTTGTTAATAAATGCAGCTTCAAAGGGCTCTAAACAATCCCAGCCGAGGAAGAAGGGTCTTATCTAGCATAACAATTGGTTATTTTCTAAAAAAAATGACAATGTATATACCTCAAACGCTCCTCTTGTCTAGCTCTGCGTGAACTCTGTTTTTTTCCAGTTCATGTATGTCGAAAAACTCCCATCTCATTTTCTCCTCCAACTTCAATATCGTCCTACATTGCTGCAGAAGGACTGATATAGGTTTAGTAATTGGACTAACTAGCTAGCTATCTGGCTAACATCTACAAATACATTACAAAATGTAGCCTTTATTTTGTTGCCTTTGTTGTCTGTTAGACTACTTTAGCCATTTCATATTGCTCACGTTTTTCTTTGTTGTAATAAGTAGGCTACTTGTTGTGGGTTGCATTTTTCTGTTTGGGAGTAGGCTATAACTCATGTCAGGTCTCTTCAATGTTTTAACAGATTCAGGCGCATTTATTTATTATCACAATTTATTTACTGCTTATTTATGCTAATACTTATCAGCATTTATGTTATATCATAGTAACGTTTAGAAAAATCTGCATTTTCTGAATTTTTTTAGTGGGGGGCAGAAATCTAAAATCTGGCCTAGGGCACCACCTGGGACGGCCCTGCTCTCTACACACACACACATAGTGAATAAGGACATTGTGTGATAGGATCATCTGTTGTTAAATGTGCGTATGAGACTTGGCAATGATAGTGCTTGTGTAACTGTATGGAATGACAGAAAGGTGAAAAGGTGTTTAATTATTTTTATTGAGAGATAAAACTTGTCAGTGTTGGGGCTAAGTCTTTTTCTCCTCTTAGACAGTATTTCCTCTTAGAACACTCTTTCACATGGTACAGGAGGCCAGGGTACAAAGAAACTGTAATGCCAATGTACAGTACATAGATGGGGGTAGAGATGTTTCTAAATTCTCCAGTATTCAAGTGGATCTTCAGCTCTTTGTATGTTTGTCTCTGTAAGGTCAGATCGCATCAGAAGTGGCATTTGAACTTTGTTCGCTCTGGTCTACAGCACTGTCCAACAGAAGCCAAAGGTTTCCACCTAAGAAGTGTGAGGAGAAAAATATTTGATTGGAAGTGACTGTCCATGTATATTGACTGAATATAAGACATATCGACAATTATAAAATACAATAATTAAAAAATAATTAAATAAAAACTTGAGCTTGATGTGGGTTGTTGGGTTGATGATGGTGCTTCTGTTGACTGAGTGCTTGACGATTTGGATGGTCTTTCATCTTCGGCCCTGATGACATTAGCACATTCAGCTTTTAGCCGTTTGACAACCTCTGTCATTTTAGTTTAGTTGAGGAAACCGCTTTCCATATTTGCATACTCCCTATAATGGCTGACACTGAACAGAATTTTGCAAGTCTTTACTATCTTTTTTTTGCAATCCACCCAACTGTAGTCCTTTAATCACATTCTTGTGCACATGACCCAAACTTCCAAATACTAAAGTAATTAACTTACAATGATAGTCAAATTGATCAATAGCTTCAACACACACACACACACACACACACACACACACGAGAGAAAAAAGCTATAAAAATTAAAACAAATTACTTCAAGCGTATTCTTAAAATTAAGTGCCATTGTTTAAAAAAAAAATGCTTTATTGACTGATGTTTCATAGACCTTCAGTTATGTTTTAAAATTTCATGCCATTTGTATGTAATGTCACAGTATTTTCACCTCCTAAATTACTACGTAAAATGTACAATTTACTCAGGCCAATGTCATTTTTTTTGTATGACGTTAAAATTCTTTTTAGAATTATTGTACATAAATAGGTTAAGCAAAACAAAGGGGATGATTTCTGAGAACTATTTAACTGCAGGCATACATTATGGTACAGAACAAATATTTCGAGCTTCCCTTATTCGGTCCCTTATTTTATAAAGAATTGCAGTTGTACCTTATTTTCCATTTCTGAAGTTAATTGGCAAACCTAATGATGACGTAGTTATTTTTTGACTCCCCCGACAGCGGCACCTTGCTCAAACTATTTATTATCAATATTAATTTATTAACAACGTTAGTTGTTGGAGATATGGGAGCAAAAATACATTGAATTACAAGGCTGTAGAGCAGTGGCTTTCAAACCCTGGGGCGCGACTCTCGGGTGGTTGGCGAGACTTAAAAAATAGGTCGCCCGGATGATTCTTTCAAAATTGCAATGACATTGTGATAATCAGAAATATGGGCTGGACAAAATATATGTCATGTCAGAATAGATCCCTGATAGCACACGTACATCTCGGAGATGTCTATTTGACATCTGCATTTACATCTGGAAGACGTATTTTTTTAGAGTGTTTGCTCATCTGCAATGTGTCTATAGGACGTTTCCTTTTAGATGTTAAACAGACGTCTATTAGATGTCTTTAAGATGTTTATGATTTAGAATGTATGTAAAACTGACATCTGGAAGACGTCTGTCAGACATTTATAGACAGCAGATGCTATCCAGATCAAGAGATCTTTAACAGACATCTTGCAGACGTACGTGTGCTATTTGGGATGTGCATGAAGGCAAAGTACCCTCTCTAAATTCACAGAAGCACTGACAGTGATTTGATTTTGGTACAGGTCTCAAAATAGTTGAGACGGGGGCATGTTTACCATAGTGTAGCATCTCCTCTTCGTTTCAAAACAGTTTGAAGATGTCTAGGCATCGAGGTTATGAGTTTCTAGAGTTTTGGAGTTGGAATTTGGTCCCATTCTTACCTGATATAGGTTTCCAGCTGCTAAAGGGGCGCGTTTAGTGTTCCCTATCGATACTCCACTCGTACTGCGTCTTGCTAAAGACGCTATGGGAAAAAGCCTTTTTTCTCCTTTACTGAAGCCTTATTCAATCACGCAGTGAAACTGCACGATCATTGGTTCGCGCAGTGTGTTAAAAACGAACCAATGTGTCGGCAGCGGAGCTGCACGAGCCTATGGCGACGGAGCCCGCCAGAATGGGCGGGGTTATCTGGCTATATAATCGGCCGTCTCGCCATAGGATCCTCAGATTTCTTCTCCTTCAGCGACGACATCTCGCCTTCGCTGATCCCAAGAAGCCGCCTCGCCGTTGACACGCCTCGCCGCTGAGCCAGAGACCTCCTGCCAGCTGAGATGCCGCTTTCACCGCGCTCCAGCCCCGCAGAAGC